>NC_089526.1:28374063-28674063 GCF_963924715.1 Thunnus thynnus | reverse complement strand
AGCTATATTTTCATGCAAAAATATCTGCCATGAAAAGCGTTTAAGTCTGGTCTGTCAACACCCACAAACTCCTGAGAATTAATAAACGTGTGTGTGGGTGTACTGTGGTTGTGCAGGGGTTGTAATATTCTGAAATAAAAGAACATCACAACATGTGTGTGTTCAATCTAAAGTGTTGAGTCACTTCTATGAGCTGCAGAGCGAACAGTAAGGAGAAGAACCAGGACAGCTGTCCTGAGGCCTGAGCCCAAAGGAGTTATCTATTACTGGATTGTTGTTTTTTAAAGTTCTAGTTACCTCCCATAATGCTCAGTTTTCACACAAGCCTGTGTGTACTTACAGCAGCGGCACTCAGCAGATTAACCTTAGCGGGCTCAGGGAGAGGCTGCTCCTGAGCGTGAGCGGGCACCGGGGTGGGCTCTTCATAGTTGCCCCAGGCTTCAGAGGGGGCGTTCCAGTCAGAGCTGGGGTCGACTGAACCACCGTCTGAAAAACACGACGCGTCGGAGCCAGAAAACGATTAGAGCAAAGAAGGATCGCTGTGGCTACAAGGTTAAGTAAAAGGTTAGATTAAGTGGACAGATGAAAGTTAATATATCATCCTTACTGAGTCCAGACCACTCATCATCCACTCTGGGCTGACTGAGCCAGGGCAGGTCACCCACAGGCTTGGGCTCTAGAGACATGAGGGACAGTAACTCAACTTGCTGCACAGGAAGTCATGTTAAACTTCAATCATTAAATCCATTTACTGAATACTTACCGACTCCCAGTTTGGTGAAAGACACCAGATTCAGATCTGTTGTCTGCATCCCCCTGTCAATCACGGTCCACGACTCTACAACAAACACATTCCACAGACGCTGAGACATCACCGTACAACACAATTAACTAGTGATCGACATAAATAAAGCAATTATCAATCAGTGAAGTGTGTTGATGAGGACTGATTAGGTTTTGTATCGCTAAAAACATCCGTTCCCTAATTGTTCAGACTAGTGTTATTTTTAGCTCCTTATTTAAAGGATAATTATCTTTTCCCCTCCAACCAGACATGTAATTTTCTAGCTTTTGACACGATGTCAATCAAATCTGATTGGCCTTTTGTTAGTCACGGTAGGAGCTGAGAAAATCCAAGCAGTTTCTGACTTGTTCATGTTCAACTTGAGTAGACTTTCTGTAGCTCTAATCTAACACTGCAAATTCTTGCCTGGAAGAACTTTAACTTCAGGTTAGGTTCATCTAATAAAAACTAAATTAAATAAGAGACTTAAGCAAACACAGCCTCATTTCATCAAACTTTCAAAATAACAGAATGATCACTGTTAAGGGTTGTCTAAACTTTGCTCAGTGTCAGTAAGGGGCAGACTGACTAACCATGATCAAAGAAAATATGAATAAATGAATCTCAGTGATTTACTCAATATAACGTTGTTCACATTTAGAAATAAACCAATTTTAAAAAGCCAGTTCTTCTACGTTGCTAAATTTTTACTGAGAAGTGGTGAATGAGAACAGAGGAGAGGAGCTAGATTTTTCAAAAGCCAGTTTGAACTAGTAAAAAACTTATTTTACTCTTCTAAAAAACATAATTAGACAAACTCTAAACTCTATGGATGCACCATTCCTATGTTTTCTCTTCCAAGACTCCAGATACTTAAACTCAGGGTTTTGGTCGAACACCAATGTGATTTATGGTAAAAATGCTATTTTTTTGTTTTTCTATTTAACTACACATCAACTAATAACTATAGATATGTTTCAAATATATGTTTCTAGGAGGTTTATAAGGATTTTATAACAACAGTCCCAAAGAGACAATATTTAAAGTGGATTAGTCACATCTGTCCAAGTCTTGATCAGTTTATTACCATCGCTTTCAGTGAATCCAATTAGTGCCACACTAATATAGTTTTTAAAACAGCTGCTGAGATAGAGGTTAGCAGGCATTACTAATTGCTTCATAAAATAATAACACTAATGCAACAACCAAGCAGTTAAGCAGCAGAGTTGTAATATTTTTACCATCGATCTCCGCCCTCCACAGTGACGCTGGTTCTCTACTGGTGGTCCAGGGGCCCGTCTTTGGAGCGGCAGTGAGAGAAGGAACCTTAACCGCCATGTCAGTCACACCAGCGGCCACTGGTGCCGCCTCGCTGCTGTTAACTAACACCAAAGCAGAAACATTTGATACTCAGCCAGAATAAACACAGATCAGGTTAGCAACACATCTAATACTGGAGTTCCCAGAGCAGCATGTGAACTTATGATTAACTGAACAGACCAAAGATGAGAGATCAGTGCTTCGGGTGTCAAGCAATGTGTGGAGCTTTTTCTGTTGATAAGTACCTTGAGCTACAACAGCCTCAACCTTCTCTGCCTTTGCTTTAGTGGATTCTCCTGAGAAAAAAAAAAAAGGATTGAAAAAGGTCAATATATGCCAAATGCACCTTCCATATCAACCTGTTTGTGAAGCACATTCACACAAACACTTCAGGGAAAACTCACTTGAGACTCTATGAAAGTCCCCTAATGCTTGTATTTATAGTCTGTCTTGTCAACAAGAGACCAACCAAACACAAAAACAGCCTATGCAGAAACAACAGGCAGAGATAGACAGATCTCTCTCTAGATGCCAAATTAGGCTGTTTATCCAAGATGGTCTTGAGGGTCTGCCCTTTGTGTGCATGTACACACTCAAGAAACACAAAACCCTTGCAAACTCATTCCCTCCTCACAATTTTAAAGCAAAAGAAGGAAATCACAACCTAAATTCAAATATACACATTTTAAGAGTTAAGAGCCACCTTTTTTCTTCTTCTGGCTGGCAGGTGGGGGGGCTGCAGAGGCCTTAGGCTGCTCTGGGGGAGCGCTCACAGGTGTGTTCCCTCCTCCCGGACTGGCAGAGCCATCACTGGAACTCTTGTCCTTCTTGCGTTGCTCACGCTTCTCCTTGTTGCTGACCTTGGTCTCCCATGTGCCTGAAAAGTAACATTGAGTGCGGTGTGGAATTAGTTGCAAAATACCACAAAGGTTCATTATGGGATTAGTGGGGAAATATAGTATGGATTAGGCAGGGGGATGAAGGAATGGATGCAGAAACTGTTCAAATACAAACTCAATAGATTTAGCTGGGAAAAAAAGAGGCTGAGACTGGCCCCATTCTTAACGCAATAAGTCAGGTATAAAGCAAGTCTTTAACCCAGGTCGCATTCAAATTCATTACAGAGTTAAGTAAAAGCAATGATGTGGTTACTGAAAATGTTGGCACAATAAATAAAAATGAATGAAAACAGGACTCCGTTCCCAGACACGACTTTGACCTAAAAAACTCAATTATAGTGTGAGTCATAATATTTTACCTTCTTCTGGTTCTTTGCCATCTGCAGTCACTGTCTTTGTCTCCTTTACAGTCTGTTTGGCCTTCTTCTTGGACTTCTTTACCTAAAAGAAAAGAAATAAAAGGGCAAAGGGGAGAAGAAAGAGCCAGTTTATAACCAAAGAAACCTAATTATTACACTGTGCTGAAAGAAATGTTGGAATGGCACTATGCAGCACATATGATTTCATCTCCAAGAACTGCAACTGAGCAAGAGACCCCATGCTTACTGAACCACAGACAGTCCATCAAATCAGCATGCTCAACCGATGTCTATTTATAAGTGCAACTACATACACTGTCCAAGACTCCCTAAATCTGTTACATTCCCTTTTTGTAAGCACTATTTCCATCTCTTGGTGTCTGCACAGTTAAGTCTTCTGACTCCAGTGCCATTAGGACCACAGTTTGTGTTGGTTTGTGGTATCCTGAGAGTAGTATTAGATCAAACGCCACACCTTGTACTGCTTTGAGCCAGGAGTCTTCCTCTAGGATTTTGCTGCATCTGCAAGTTAAAAAGTGTAACCTAACACTGGCAGCTGGTCTGGTTGCATCATTGCAGGGTGACAGTGGGAAAGCGTGGAGTTTTCCCCCCAACTGCTTTTCATTGAAGAGGACCCCAAAAACAATGCGACTTATGTGCAACCACTTACAAACACAAACAGGCCACATCCATCACAAAAGGTATAGCACATTACCTCTGAAGCCTTGTCAGCCTTGGCTTCTGGTGGGGGCGGCTGGTGATGTGGCACCACTATCTCTTCCGACACTATGGCGTCTTCCTGTGGTTCGGCAACTGCTCTCCCATTAGGCTGGGATTTCTAAGAAGGACATGTGAAGTTAAAATGAAGCGGGCCATAACAATTTTCAGCTGTGTTACAATGTATAAAACCACCTCAAGCCACTATAGCCATGTCGAAAACTAGCAACTGGCTTCAACTGTCACTGGGGCGTTAGCTTGACAGCTAGCCTCGCTAACGGCGAGGTTATGAAGAAAGGAAAGGTTTAATTCAGCTGATACATACCTTTTCTGCCTTCTTCTTCTTTTTCTTCGGCTCCTCTGATTTGACAGGTTTACTGGCACTTCGCTTTATTTCTACGCCGTCATCCACGGGGTTCACGGCAGGTGATTTCTTGAAGAGAGCCCGGCAGGCGGAGGCCCACAGGGCGACCATCAGCACCAGTCCAGTACATGCCGCTAAGAGGATCACCCATGGCGGAATGAGCTCCGGCTTCAGTCCCAAATCCACGCCGAGTTCGGAGCGCAGTAGCCCCAGGCCTTTAGACAACAGCTCATTCAGACGAGCTGTAAGCAGCTTGACCTGCTGGGAGGCCGCGTCCTGCCACGGTTCCATCTCTATTGTTTTGTCACACAACAGGCCGGTTAGTCACGCTTTGCTCGCCGCTATTAGCTGCAGTGCTAGCTAAAAATAACGGAACGACTTTGTCATGATGGAAAACAATAAATTCACTCCCTCCTCCGCCTGCAACATCGGCCTAGCTAGACAACTAGCTAGCTAGATAAATCTTGTAAACTCTGTGGTAACAAACTAGTTAGCCAGCAAGCTACCTAATATCATCGTAAGACAATATACCACCGTCGGCTGACCACCATGGATCTGCTGTGGCCGCCAGTGGAGCAGGTTCACCTCATATGGCTCCGTCTGCGCTGGAGGAGAAGTGATGCCTTCAATGACACTTGTAAATTACAGTTTCCGGGTTGTAAACCATAGATGCAAATTGTAGCAGTCTGATTAATATTAATGAAAAACAATGTCAACGAAATTAATTGTTTTGGTAGATACTGTTATTTTAAAGACAACGTATTTACCAGGTGTTTAAGAGGCATGGAAGTACTTTATATTTTATTTAACAACATTTATTGCATCGTATTATTGCTATTTGTTGTTGACAAGACAATAAATATCACTCCGACATTCCGGGTGTCCTATAAAGTCTGTCTTTCAGTCTAATTAACTGAGTACGCTAAATTCCTTTTTTGAACAAAGTCATTTGAAGGCATCAAAAACGGGCCGTGACAGCTCCAAATGAAATGGGCGGGGCAATGACTGCTCTCATATGCTGATTGGCTAAAAGTCTCGGTTCAAAAATGTTCCAGCCCTACTACATAAGTAGCAGTGGTGATTGTTTTTAGTGTATTTTGTCAAATGCCGTGAGACAGTGTTGCACTTACCCTGTGGTTTCTAATATTTTATAGCCATACATGGATTATTTTGGAACACTTTGTGAGCTTTTTCTTTTTTGTTTTATGTAATGACTCCCTCACTCTACAAATCTGAGGCAAAACTGTAAAACACTACTACTACAAATCATGATACTAACTACAGTATTACCCAGTAATCCAAAAATTCCTCCAGGTAAACCCTATCAGATATGTAACATGAAATTAGCTTTTTAACATTTAAATTGGTGGTGGTGGGTTTATAAATTAATCCACAAAATGGTAAATTTGAGACACCAACACAAACTTTTGTTTGTACTAGTCACACCACAGTATTTTACATATATCAAGCCTTCAAGGCCACCTCTATTTCAGCTCTGGAAAGCCTTATGTCTGGTACATAGTGACAATAGGATATGAAGCTGTGCAGTGAGATTCACGTTATTCTGTGATTTTATTCCCATAATGGAGTGTTACTGTTCCTTTGTCAGGTATGCAGCCTCTTCTCACAATAATGTAACATGTACTCCCCACCACTTCTAAAGCACTGAAGAAAATCAAGACTGGACAACTTATTTGCATCCAAGTTTATTTTGAAATTCCCTACTCCCCCTGTACAAGAAAAAAAGGACTTTCCACAAAGGCAGCAGTGAACTGTCAGTGATAGTACTTTTCTAGGGAAGGAAAAAAATTATAATCACAGTGTCTTCTTTTCTTCTTTTAAATACTACTGCTGTCATCTTTGGCTGGGTTTCGGCAGACAGCTTTCTGTCAGGCCAAATTCCTTGTAAGCAAAGGTTGAAGCCAATAGAGCGGAGCTGTGGGCTTTACATTTTACAGTGCCAATGCAGGAATGTTCTGGACTGTATACCTCTTCTTCATTAACACAAAAGAAAAAAAACAATAAAAATTGAAATAAAAATAACAAGCTGTTTGTGTTCACAACACAAACAAATATTACCGCCTGGGGAGATAGCGACAGTATGTCGAATTTCATAAAATTGTATAGACAAAAAATAAATCTACAAAAATGGAGCTAGGTAAATATTACACAACAGTAAACATGTTTTTCTTTTTTTCCTTTTTTAAACTCTTTTCTGTCGAACCTCTACACAAAACCAAAATTCTTGGTCTTAATGGCTAGCAGGAGTTTCTGTTTGAGTATCTGTTTTGAAGAATAGAGTGGCACGTAGAGACGTGAGATGCAGGTATTGGCTGTGGGGAGGTGCTGGTCGTCTGGAGGCCGGATGGTGATGGAGGGCATTGGCTGAAAGCCCTCCTCGCTGGCTGGCAGAGACGGGCTTGAGGTCCAGAAGTACACCTGAGGACACAGAAAATAATCAGTCACATTAGTCACCACTGTATTCAAATTTTACAAAACATTTGTAATGTTTAAGTCCTTGTTTGGGCAACAAGAGAGAGAGAGAGGCTTCGAACAAGACTCAGATTACTGAATACGTTCTCACTCTTGGGTGCAGTTCACAAGTCCCAGTCATGACAAACTAGACTAAAAGCTGCAAGATGCAACACTTCCACCACCTTTTCCATCACATGCATGTCACTACTGCTAAAGGCATTTTCAGTGCTTGAAGTGTATTTTACTTGCACATACTGTTCATAAAAATAAGGTTGACACCATAGAAAGAGTTTCAAATAATCTTTATATCTATTATTTAGCTCCCTGAAACATTTGCTGTTGGTGAAACGATGGCAGAACAAAAAAAAGAGAGAAATGAAACAAAGAAATGAAACTTAACTGAAACATTAAACTGCTCTTGTATTGCTCATTTACCATTTTGAATGTACAGTTTCAACAGATGTAACCATTGCAGACTAAAGTGGAGGTCGTGTGTAAGACGGTTGTGCAACAACATGTCAGCATAACATGCCTGCACTAAATAAAGGTTAGGAGTCTTACAGCCCCACTAGTGGCCCCTAAAAGCAACAAAACCAGACTGAAGTGGTTTGGACTGACTGACTGACAAAGCACTTCCTTGAATGAAGGTACTTATGACCTTGCACTTTTGCAAGCAGGGCTATAAAAAAAAAGACAAGCACTTGGCAAAAACAATAGATTTACTGCAAGATTTATGGGACAGACGTAAACAGACAAAAAAAAAAAAACATTACTGTAAAACAAGAGATTGTATACAATAAGCAAGTCAGTAAAGTATATGAGACATTTTTATTGTTTCCACAGTTTTAGAAAGAGATTTAAGGACTGATGTGGCTAAACTCATGGAGTCTTGTGGATTGTTCTTCAGCATTGGAACCATGTAAAGGAGAAGGCTCTGCATGATTAAAAGGTTTAAAATAGCAGCTTTTGAAAGATAATTACAATGAGAAGAGACTTACCAGATCTTGCCTCTCAGTCATGCTCATCTTCTCGACTATGGACCAAAACCAGCGTTTAAACTGCAGTAGTTTGTCAGCATTTTCCCCTGTTGGATGAAGAACAAGTCTTTGCTTACTATATTAAAGCAATAATGTACAACAGTTATTCTTTCATTACTGAGTAAATGCAGGAAACAGAGATACGACAGGACAATAGGACAGATGCAGACAGAGCAGCCGTACCAGACTCGTCATTGAAGGAGGTAAAGCTAATGAGCATCTGGACGTTGACTTCTCCACAGCCGTTGACCAGCAGCCTGAAGTCCTCGGCCGTCAGGTCCTCCAGGGCGTTCTTAGGAAGAACATCCAGCAAACCCTTCCTCATCGCCTTGGAGGGACATAGACATAAGTCATAATTGGTGTGAATACACACTTTGGTGATATTTGTCACAAAAAATATTAGTATGTGTTCCAAAAAATGGACAGACTTCGAGTTAAGGTTTGGTAGAACACTAAAATAAAATATCTGAGTATTCAAAGCCAAGTAAAGAAAGCAACATTTTTTTTTCAAAGAGTTTAACTCACGTGGAGAGGCTGCTCAGCCACCACCAGCATTCTGTGCTCTGCGTACTTCCTCACATACTCGTACACATTGAGGGGAGTTACTGGCATGTTGACCCCACCAGACAGAAGCTCCACCTGAACCAGGAAGAACACAACGTCAACAAACAATGACATGAACAGAAATGTCAGAGTACATATTCATCATAAATCTTTCCAATATGGTATTGAGAGTATTCAGATTCTGCTTTCAAAAGCTGTTTTACATGCTCATTTACCCTATTCATGTTGTGTCATGCAATTATGAATTTCACTGAAACAGAAAAATGGGCCAATCACAGTGGTTGATCTTCCTCATAGATTATTGATCATTTTTATGAGGATACCTTGAATAAGGACAGATGAATCTTTAGATGTCATGATGACATTCAGTGATAAAATCTACATATGGTCAGTGCTGGCCATTACCTGTCCAGCCCCTTCCTCTTTGCAGAGGTCAATGGCGAAGGCCAGGTCCATGGCAGCAAATACTGCCTCTGCTTCACCAGCCTGTGAATGGCGGATAAGCTGCCGCAGGCTCTCATACATGACTGGGTCAAAGAACGCAAAGTCATGCCAGTTCACCTGCAGTGACGAACAAAGAGTAAGTACATTTAGCAACTTCTCTATGAAAAAGGAACAACATCATGTAGCAGGGTTTAACGGAAGTTGCAAAAACATTTGAAAACCTGTTTTCTCTTACCTTCCTCCCAAGCAGGACCTTGATGACATGTCTGTTCAACGTGATTGGACAGAGTTCATTCTGCAGCAGACACAACCCCAGTATTCTGGAAAACAGTGAAATATTCATTTTTATATATATATATTCATATAAAACGTTATCTAACTACACAGGATCCTCTTCTTGTTCGATTCATTACCTGCCAATGTTACGGAAGCAGTTGAGTCTGGCCTCTGTGTTCTTGCCGGGCCGAGGGGAGTAGAAGCCTCGTTTGCCCGGCTGGTAGAAGAGAGGAGCGTTGTCGTCCCCATCATCTGGGTCGTCCAGCTCCATGTCCACCACACTGCGGGTTGAACCATGGCGCTTACGGTTCTCCTGCTGCTACAGCCACACAAAAGGAAGGAGCAGAGGACTGTGTTAAGTGTGGCAAGATGGGCAGTCGTGAACAGAAGCATTCAGCTAATTTTAAATCTCAATTGTTCCAGGATAATGTCTGGCATAGTCAGAAATGAAATAAAGAACTCTATATGGTGAAGTAAAGAGAGGAAAATGGAGAATTGAATTTACTTGTGCTTTCTCCGGAGCCTCCAAGAGACCCAGGTCCAATATACTGTCAGCACCATTTTCCCTGAGGAAGACAAGAGACACCAGAGATTATAGTTAGTTTGTCAAACTGCAGTGTGGAAATAATATTGATATCTTTCTGTTAAATGATAAATGATGATTAAATGATATGTTAAATGATGCACCATTCATGATGCATGTAAGTTCACTGGCTTTGAAGTTCATTTTATTGTCTAAAGCACAACTCTTCAGTGTCACAGGCATTGAGAGCAGGAACCTGTTTCTCAAAAGCATCTTAGAGCGGAGATGATCTCAGCCTAATTGACTCATAATGGGACTAAAATCGTGTTATTCTTAAAATGCTTTTGGTAAACAGGGTCCAGAATAATCTGTGTTCCACTACAGTGAAAAGAGCTGATGATGGTCGCTGTCTTTAACATGTGTGGCTGTATCAGTGGTCAGGGTAATTTACCTTCCATGTGCAATGAGGAGCTCCATAGCCTCTTCCACTCTGGCTCTGAGAGAATCCTCACTGGCCAGCAGCAGCAGCAGCTGAGCAGGGGACAGCTCCAGCAACATGCCTGTGATTTTACTGGCAAACGCCTGAGGAGACAAACACAGCTGCTCAGAGTATGGCCAAGGAAACATACAAAATCACTCAAAAACTTCATACAGGCCTATCAATTGTTCTGGTAAGACACTTGACTTTTTTTTTAATTAAAACTTTGATTTGTGGTCAGCATTTTTTGCTATATAATATTGGTAGTGACAGAGTCTGCCATACCTACACTGGATTTAGATCTCTGACCCTAGCACGGGAAATTCAGAGGAGACGAGGCATGCATGTTATCTGGCATAATTCTATCTCATTGATAACAGCCTCACCATTTACACTTCGCTCTCTTTACAGTGTCACAGCTGTATAAGTCACTGCTAATGCAAATGCCACCACAGGAAAACCAACGTGTTTGTCACAGCAATTAGCACTGACGGTTATCAAAAATGTGTCTACATAACAAGATAGTGGTTGTTTTCAACTTTTTTTTTGGTCAACAGATCATTTACAATCTTTAGAAGAGTGTAATGGAATGAGAAGCAGCTACAGTGAGCTGTTAGATTAGGAGCTGCAGGCAACAGGTTGCACAACTCCTACTCATCTGCAAGGTAACCTACTTTCACAGTGCCCTGCTGTCGTGTGGAAAATGGATCGCCCTGTTTGCAACATTAAAATCAGATTGCAGCTGTTATTATTATTGACTGACTTTATTTAAACTATGTAAGTTTGTTTGGTTGCACCATAAACAGATACATTTGTTGCTCTTCTGCTGTGTTTCTGACAAAGTAGTTGCTCAACGGATGTTTTAAACCGCACTTGCCGTTACTACAGTAACCTTGGGTGTCGCTAAGTCCACCAGGACTGAGGACTCTTAAAGATTACAACAGAGACTTCACACTGGTCTCTGTTGATGATTGACTACATTTACTGCAATAAATGTTTACAACTAATCTAAGTGTGTTTTCACTCATTTGAAAATGTATGTGGCCTGATGGAGGAAAGATCTAAATCAGTTGTCTCTTGACATGTGAATGTGCAAGCCCAATTTCACACAACTCTGGTCATTAATTGTCAAGAAAATTTGTTTAGGTAGTAAGACAGACTTTTAAGAGATGCATGTTTTTATTACCGGTTGCATTGCATGAACACGTGGGTAGAGCCTTTCCCCCAGAGCTTGTCTGTGCGCAGGCAAGGGGTCGGGCTCGTCACTGGGGTTGCCCTCTGACGAAGGCCTAAAAGGCCTGGTGTCAATGGACAACTGCCTCCTTGAGTCTCTGTAACACACACACACACACACCACACACAGGTTAGCAACAGTGTCAGTCTTAGATGACAGAGGTTTTTGTTTATTTTAAAAAGGGAAATATATTAAGCTAGAGTTTACCTGTCTCGGTCTCTCCGAGAGCCCGCTCGAAGCCCTCCACTTCTCCTTTCTCTTTCTCGGTCTCTGTTCCTCAAACGCTGCATTAGATCTACACATACACACACACACACACAAAAACACCGGATAGAACAAGTTCACTTTGAAGTGTCATTTGTTTTCATGTAAAAAAGTTTTTTTTAACTCATGTGATAACTGTTAGCATCACAAAAGTACCACTGAATGCAACAATGAAATCAAGTTCCATAATACAGTATAGTTTCTATGTATTGTCATACTTGAATTGTAATCGTGATGACACGTACTGCTGGCCTGCATGCCCTTGCTGACACTCTGAACGCAGTCCAAATTGGGCAGCTTATCGTTGGACAGGAGGGCCAGGGCGATGGCCGTGTAGAAGCTGCGGGCCACACCACTGCCCTCGCCTGGTTCATCTTTAAAGGTGACTTTCACCCGATGTACAGCCATGGGTGTGGTTGTGCAGCGCCTGCCAAAGTGCGTATTTAGCTGACGCATGGTCTGCTGTATTAGCTGGTCTCGATCCCGGTCCACCTCCAGGGCCAGGTCACGAGACTGCAGATTCCTCAGCTTCTCCATTTCCCGACGGAACTTGGATTCCTTCACCTCAAAGCCGCCCAGCTCAGTGAGGATCTGGGATAATCAACAAAGAGACAAATCATTATGAGCCATCAGCCCAAAAATATCATTATAAGTTATAACTCCATTATGCAATTTTCATTTTAACACTGAATCAAATGATTCATTGTAATGTGAAAGAGGTGCTAGTCTGCAGCTCTTCCCAACTCTGAGCCATTTTTTTGGCAGTCTTGGAGAGTCTGAGCAAATAAATCTTTGGTGAGGGGTTAGCAGACCAGGGAAAAGTTAAAAAAAAAAAAAAAAAGTAGTAAATACTGTAGTAAGAAAGGCCACCAATGCCCATATCGCCAAGTATCTGCTGGTGTGCATGTAAACTTAGGCAAATCTTTGCCAAAGACATTCATATCCTGATATAGAATTACAAGAATATAATATGAAATACCAAAATTAATTGAGGTGACATGTTCAGTGTAGAAATTAAAACAATAATTTAGGAATAAACAGAAGAGTTATGTAGAGACTACTGCATCTTGGTTTGGATGAATGCTGAAATAAACACGTACCGATCCAGGCTCAGCTCCGACATCTTCCATGAAGACGCGACCAAAGAGCTCTAGTGACAGACGCCAGCGGCCTAGTAGCATGTCATGTGAGATCATCATCCCCATGAAACTACAGTGAGGTCTGGGGACAGACAGAGAGAGGAGATGGGGACACAAATCTTAATGCTATTTTATCAGCATATTAAAAAGATATTACAGAATAATAAAACATTTTTAGGTTTTCTTCAAACTTAGGTCATGATCAGCAACATATGTACGAACGTATGTATTTCAGTTTGAGGTACAGACTGGTGTTTGGTACCTGAATGATGGGAGAGGGGGTCCATCACTCTCAGTGAGGCCAATCTCAGCCAGTAGGCTGCTCTTCAGCTGGGCAGCGAGGTCATGGGGTGAAGGACCCGGTTTTGAGGCCTCCAGCTCCTGCTCTGCCAGTGACTGGTTCTCAGTGCTCCGCTGGCCAGTTTCCATACTCATCACATTCTTCAGGTTGGCTGAGTAAGACATCTTAGTGGGCAGGATCTGTTTTCGAGGGGTTCAAAGTAGTTCTTAAGTAATGTGAACAGATGTATGTCTTGAGATGATGACAGTGTGATGATGAAAGAATGGAAATATGGAAATGGGACACAGAACACAGGCTATGTTTTAATATCCACATGTATGACTGTAATCAAAACGACTACCCATTATATCCATCCTTTTTTCCTATTTATTATTTCCAGAGCTTCCAAAGAGCTGTGGAAACAGTGAATAGGACATAATGAATCCTGGATAGCTTTAACAGATTTCTATTTAAAAGTGTGGCATTCCTTCAAAATTCAAACATGTTAGTTATTATTAGTGGATATTAGAACACAGCTGCCAGCGTGTTTGTCCGATGAAGAGGGGTGGTATACCTGAGAGGGGGAGGGTAGAGAGGAGCCCATGTTTACCTCCAGGCAGTTCCTGTCCATGCTTGCCTCAGCCAGGCCTTTGGTTGCCATGTAAGAGGAGGAGTACAAGCCCTGAGAGGGACGACCGAACAGATCCTCCTTCCTGGCATTAGGCTGGAAGAAAAGAAGCAAAATGAGGTTGAGGCCACGAAGGCTGTTTGGCAGTTACAGAATATCTTTCTCTCAGAAACTGAGCAGTAATTCTGACCTGCAGGAGGTGGGGCTGGTCTGCCAGTGGAATGGCCTCAGCCAAGGGAACATCGAAGGGGTTGGGTGGGATGCAGCCCAGGAAGGTCATGGAGTCAGAGCGACGAAAGAAGGGGTGGTTCTGACCAGTCTCAGCTGGAACCGGGTCCTCATCCTTGTCCTGTAGAGTTGAACCTGGGGTGAGATAGAAACAAACCAACTTGTTAGCACAAACAATATATTAACCAAGCATTTCAATGTATTGACACTGACAGACAGTGTCTATTATTATTAGTATTAGTTATCTGACTTACTTTGATTGGTGTCCTCATCATTCTCATGTTCAGAATCCTCATTGTCCAAACCCAGTTCCAAAATCTCTCGATTCCTACAAATAAAAATAAAACAGAGAACAAATACTGTTTAAAACACAGGTACATGTAGTCATAGAAGTTTTTCACATTTTAAACAATGATTCATCAAACACCCTGGTATTTATCATTCTTGCCATTTGCTTTGTTAAGCAAGACACCAGGGTTTCTGAGGTTTGTTGCCATAGCGATCATGTGAAATTCTCTGCAGGTAATTCAGTTGTCCAGTGACCAAGACCCGTAACCATTAATGTTGCCCTTGTTTTCTCCATTTACCTCTTTCTATCCATCTGTGGGGTGTCCAGGGTGGTCTGCTGGTTCATGGCCTTAATCCAGTAGATGAGAGCCTGGAAAACGTAGGCCACATGTTTCAGCGAGCACACGTCCAGCACAGGAAGCACATCGGAGTGCTCATCATTGTGGGAGCGCATCAGTGATAAGGCGTAGTTCAGGAAGTCACCCCGCGCTGACATCATACCCTGGCGAGCTGTCAGCAGAGTGGCTGCTCTTCTAAAACAAATACAAAACACATACAAAACAAGTGAGAACATTGCTAACCTTACTAATGCAGGAAGGCACAAATATGGAACTAGCCAATTCTGCAAAGTGTGAAGCAAACTATTTTGAACACACGATGGAAAGTATTCGATTAGGACTGTAAAAAGTTGGCTCTTAAAGGAGTTCTTCCTGATTTCTTCTGTGGTTGCTTCAGGTCTTCTTATTAAATAACTACAGAGTATACTTGTGTTAAGGCTCTACGGATATTCCATCAAGACCCATTTTAACCAGTTCATATAACAGTTAAACAAATCAACTGATCAAACTAAGTAGTGTAAAAAAGAATTATTTTAAAGATTTTTTTTAAAAAAACTCAAAACGATTGATTTCTTTTACCTGCGTCCTTCCAAGGTGCGGAGACTGGCCTCCTCCCGAGCAGTCATGCGTTCCCTGCGAGCTGAGTGCTGAGAGGCGTGGAGAGGGTGACTGGGGTGACCCGGGTCTCCAGCAGATGACAGGGCCGAGCCATATCGCAACTGAGCCTCGGTGGAATCCATGATAGACACCATCCAGTTCCAGGTGGGAATCAGCTTTTCTTCAACATAGTTCTGTTTCAACACATGACAAACATTTTACTCTTATTCAATTCATTGGGCAGATGATGGATACAGTGTAGTTCAATATTTTATAGGGATGGAAATTTCTTGCGTTGGTGGTGCAGTGAAGTCTATTTTGATCACCACATGATGGCAGTGGATCTTACCTGCAGGTTGACTGCATCCTGGTAGGTCAGCTTCACAGCAGCAGGATACTGTGAGTAGACTAGATGGTTGTACTTCGGAATCAGACTCATAAGGTCTGAGATCTGCCTGATGACAATGCTGTAGGCCCGAGCCAGGCTGCTGGCAGACGTCAGATAGCTGCTGGAGTTGCTGGCCTCCAAAGCTGCTGCCGCTGCAGCAGCACTGGAGCTAATAGCACTGGAGCGACGCAGATTGGTAGGGTCAATATATATCAGGCCTGTGGAGCTCGCTGTGAAAGAAGACAAAGATCAGATCAGGTAAACTTAATATGTACCATTTCTGTGACATCATCTGGATCATAAACATACAGTAGACACTTAAGAATAAAATTCCACAATCAGACAAAGCTCCACTGACCGGCTGGTGTTGAGGAACTAGAGGGAGCACTTCCAGTGGCCCTTTGGCTGGGGGTGTTTCTAACAGCCCACTGCATGGAGCGAGGAGCCTGGGCTGCGCTGTTGGCGTGGGAAGCGCTAGTCGTCCTTTCCAGAGGCTCATCCAACAGGAACGTCTCCTGGTCGACATCATCGCTCTGACTGCTGCTGCTGTCAGAGTCACTTGAGTCGTTGGACTGGGAGTCGTCCTCTGAAAAGAAGGCAGGGACACTGCTGGCACCTTCAGAGAGGAAGAGGATAAGGGACGAAGAGAAAAGATAAAAGGCGACAAGTTTAATGGTTTGTGTGTTCGTCTCGACCCCCCTCTCTTTTGTCTTTCACAACAGATTTATCCAGGCAGGAGTGCGGGTTAGTGAATCACACCACTACAAGGCCAAACAACACTAATATGACAGTGAAAACACCGAGGCTTCAAGTCAAAACAACAGCTGCGCTCTCTGTTGATCAACTTGTGCTAAATATTATATGGCTTAGTTGTCTGCATTTTTTAAGGTTATTGGAAATTTCATTAGAGAGAAAGAACAGAAATGTCTCAACTGTACTGAATTTATTTTCTTAGAGGAAATGAACAACATTAGTAAGAAATACACATTTTAGATGGCCAGGGAGAAAAAACACCACACCATTTGGAGAAGCTATAAGTTGAATAGTTTGTTATTTGGATGAAAGAAGAAGACTACACTTGTGATGAAGGATAGTATTAGTTAAAAAAAAATGACAGACACAGTAACAGTGAAAATGTGAGAAGGGGACAAAACGGAAGAACTCTGAGCGGGAAACTGTGTATGCAAATTGCAAATTCACTCTTGCCCTGACATCTGTATATGCATTGAAGTAAAGAGGAGCTCATACCAAAAATAGGAAATGCCAAGGACACCCTACTGCCTGCAAATGAAATACATTGGGTATTCAGCCAGGAACCATTTTGTCTGCTGTATCATTAGCTCTCCAAACATAAAGCCCCACAATCCAAAATGCTGACCGTTAAGCACAAGTGACTTTGTGAGGACTGAATTAGTCTGTAATTCAAGGGAAAAAAAATACACCACAGTGCAGCAAGACAGAAATGCAGTTTCTATTTAGTAAGCAGTTGAAGCCTTACACAAATTTGGACAGATTTCAGTTTAAGGAGGTCAATAAGACAGGTGACCACATTTCCACAAAAAAAAAAACTCAAAAGGAACAGTGTATAGAAATTGAGGAGAATGTTTCATCAAGTAAAGAGACTGAAAAGAAAATCTAAACTGACATCTAAACTGCAAGATTAAAAACAGCTGTTGACCAACCTGCTTCAGAGCCAGCAGTGGCTGCTGTGACGACGCTCCTGCGGCCGCTAGCATTATCCTGATTGCTGTGGTTGCTTTCACTGTCACTCTCGGTTTCAGCTGCTGCCAGCAGATCCAGCTCCATGTCACTTCCTAAAAGAAGGAACAAAGACAAAGGGGATGCTTTAAACACTGTCGGCTGAGGTTTCAAGTTCAAGTGATTATTCACCAACGAAGTCACTGATCCCCTTGCACGCCGATAAAAAGAAGGGTTTGTCTCACCATCCTCATCGTGCTCATCATGCTGTCCTTCTGCCTCAGCGTTTTCTTCTCCCTGTTCCTCTTGGTCATCATGGTGGTCTTCCTCCCCTGCTACTCCCTCTACAACTTCAACCTGAGAGACAAACATAATATAATTAGATCCAAGAGAGAAGAAAAAAAACCTCACCAGATTTCAAGCTGAAATTATAGTGTAATTGGAGTAAACTAAATAAACTATAGAAATAAAAATATTCACCCTAATCTGAGTGAAATCTTGCTTTGTAAACATTTTGAGTTCTTGGTGGCATTATGCGTCTTTGCAAAGTCACCGACATGCACTGAATCACTTTGCACGCTAAGTGCATTATGGCCTTAATGATTTTATAACAAGGCTCCCAACCTCTTCAACATCTGCTGATACGATGTCATCCTGCTCCTCATCTCTCCCTCTGACGGGCTGAGACTGGCTGCTGCGCCGAGGCTGGGGGTTCCTGATGATATAAGAGGCAGCTGTCTGACTGGAGCTGGAAAAATGAAGCACAAGCCCAGAGTCATTATATGTCTTGAATAAGAAAAATCAAGCATCTTCTTTTCCTTTTGGCAATCTTCTCTCCAAGTAAAAAAATCAACAGACTGACTCAATAACTCACTGATACAATACATACACATTTTAATCATCATAATTGCCGAGAACTACCACCTGACAAGAAAATGGAGGTAACAAAACTAACTGACCTGCTGGATTGGTCAGGTGAGGGTCTTGGGGGAAGCGGTTCAACAGAGAAGAGTTCCTCACTGCCCTGAACAGCATCGATACTGGTGCTGGCCAAAGTAAATGGAGCTGTAGGTCTCGCGATGCCCATTCGCACTGGAACAATCAGTGACTCCGCCACATTACACAGCTCCTCCACAGCGTAGGGCAGCAGAGCTTGGAAAACACGTCGACATTTCCCAATGGGCTGGGGGATGAAGTTGCTGAATGAAGGAAATTGAGAGAATCAGTGTTATGTTCAAAAGACAATGTCAAAACTGGAGCCACATTTTGTAGGGCTGGCTCATTGATAACCACATTAATTCCTTTGTCTAAAACTTTACTTGAAAACCTTAATGCTGTGTGTTCTTACTTTTTCTTCTTGGATGAGGCCATCTCTACGCTGAGGATGACAAATACCCGGGCTACTGAGCGTAGGAACCTTCTGGTGACGTTGACCGCCTCCTCTCTCCGGCCAGGAGTGTACTTGTTCTGCAGCTCCTTCACCAGTGTACCCAGTAAAGTGTCTATAAACTAATACAAGAGAATAAAAACACCCACTGATGACCAAAAATACCATGCAAGGGTATGATAACACCAAAAAAAAAAAAAAAGAAAATGCATTACCACTGGTGATATTTAGGTGGTATTATGTGCTGTTTACCTAATCAAGAACTATTCATAATGAAGAATTTTTTGAACATTGTGTGCACATTCAGATGTAAATAAAGGAGCTGACAAAGGAATCAAATCAGAGAAGTAAAGATTAACTAGACTTACAGTGATGTCAGGAGCACACTTGACAATGAGGCAGTGGGTGAAACAGTCAAGGCGAATGGTGCCACTCTGCTGATTCAAGTATACCTGCTCTTCAGGCAGTAGGTGGGCAATTCTGCTGCTGGCACTGAGTCTGGAAGTATAACAAAATATACAAGTCTAAATAATGACTGTTAAAGAGCACAAAACTTTATACTTGTTGCCATGAGCCTGTAACTACATAAATCATGTTTGCCCCATACTGATCTGTTAAATAAGGTCAGTATCAACATCACTACAGTGCATAACAAGTAACATACTGTGAAAACTTCTGACAAAGAGGTTGTGCATTATCCCCTTTAACTAGGATATTGTTTTTGGAAAGACATATTGCTGTTGAGACTTCTGTGTGTTACTTTTTAAGTCTTTCAATCCCTTAGTAACAACTATAGCAGCTACACTCACGGGTCTTTATTCTCCTGAGAACCGAACATGATCATAGACTTGAGGGCATTCCAGTCCTGCAGGACTCTCTCCAGAGCCAGCTGAGCAAAGCGAGGAGGTTCTAGGTCATGGTCGGGCATATCAGAGTCTAAAAGAGAGGAGAGGGCAATAGCATTTTATACACCAGACACCTAGGGCAGAATATTTTAAAGACTGCAACCAAAACCACATTCATAACTGAAAAGAGATAGCAGAAAAATAAATTCATATGAATGTTTGTAAGATTTATAGACCTGTAGTCTGCAGTGATGGTTATTGGCAGGTAAAATGTCAGAATGATGGTGAACCTACCTTCTGCATTAGCAGCCTTACGATTCCTGTCCTCTCTGATGCGAGGTGGTCTGTACTGACAGTGCTCAACACTCTGCCTGGCTACAGTCTGCACCAGGAACAGTAATATATGCTCACCCCTACAGATGGGAGGGGGGGGGGGTAAACAGAAAAGTCAGAGTGATTTTTTGCCATTCACACACACTAGAAGCTATCATTTATATATTCTGTAAAGGGTACTGATTACCCTGCAAGGACTACAGCTACTTGCCTATTAGGGAGCTAAAAAGAAGGAAGTAAAGTGGAGATGGATGGTCTTACCTGCTATTTGGTGTGGTGACCAGGTTAGTGGTGGTGAGTAACCTGTACAGCAGATCCAGACGAGCAGCCTTCTGGCCTGCGATCAGCGTTTTACACTTACATTTCTCCCAACAGTCACAGTATGCTGTGGGAGAAGTCCTCTTCAGCCTGAGGGAAAAACAGTAGTGACACCAATTTACAATCATCCATGTGACCTAGTTTGAAATACAGAATCAAGAGCAATAGTAAGACATATACGAACTTCTACAAAGCTTTAATATCACCACACTAAAAGCTAGGACTTACTTGCAGTCATGTCCTTTGTGACACACCCTGGCACACTCAGTGCAGCAGCAGAGGGACTCCAGCAAACCACAAGTCCGACACTCAAAGATATCCTAAATACAAAGTCAGTGTGATGAAAAATGCCAGTGTGCCAACTTTCTATTGAACATTATTAACAAAGACCATCTCCAATACTAGTGAGGTTACACTTATGCACAGAAACAAAGCCCAGTACCACTTAATATTATCAAAGTTGGCCTGTGTATTCATGTCCTCTACCTTGGTGCCTGCTGGCAATGTTTTATTCTGCTGATTTTTTATGCTTCAGTAAGCAGCAGTAATTAAATTAGAATGGAAAAACGCACTCTTTTTATCTCTTTTTTAGGCTAATCAGGTTGTCAGTTACATAACTGTCTTCAAAGTTAATATTATTAAATAAATGTCCGATCCTTAATTGACTGCTGTGAACACGTGCACAACACACTTTTTCTAGCGATGAGAGTTTTTCCTCTGATTTTCAGTGTGAGGGCTGACCTGGTTAATGTGCTCAGCTCCAGTCCAAGTGAAACTGCAGGTGTCGTTGCAGCAAAGAACATAGAGGGGCGAATCATCTGGGTTGGTCCCCAGGGGGCAAATCATTTCCATGAACACGGAATCTGCATCCTCCTTCTCTGCGATGCCTGGGTCGCCCACTGTATTCAGGACATTTAAGGGAGAATATGGAAACAGGAATGCCAGTTACAACATGATAGTTAGATGCTGAAAACAGGGCAGAAAAATAGGTCAGGATTCACGTAACTCATGGATAACCTCCAATGTTGCGACTGTTATCTAACCAGTTGAAATTACACCAGATTCACGAAAAGTATGTCGTTTTCTCAGAATGTGTTCACAGGGGAGGTGGCCGGTCGGTCATGCAAACTTCATTTCTGTATCTACCCCATTCTTAGTATCAGGACCACATTACCATACATGTATAGCATATACTGCATGTACATTATAACAAGGGAAGCAAGCAGTGCTGACATTTAAGTATAGGTTTGTAAGTCAACAGTCTCCCTTTAAATGACAACCCGGCTTACAAGGGAAGGCAGAAAGCTGACTAATTAACTTACCCTTGGCCATTTTCTGAGCAGCCTCCAGCACAGTGATGGCTGCCGGGTAGGCTCTCCCACTGACTGCCAGCATGAATGGGGTCATTCCACGTGCATCCCTGTTAAACAACAGCAATAACATTATACACAAGCACTTTAGAGCCACAGAAGGGCAAATAAAGAAAGAATAACGGATAAGTCAGGACTATCCAATGTAAAAGAAAGAGTATTTTTAAGTATGCTCTTATGGAAATAAAGAATCGTACTTGGCAGAGAGTAGCTCCCGTAGGTGTGGCCTCAGAACAACACTGTCACACATCAGCTTTAGGATGAGGTGGGCGTTGGCCTTCCTGTCTTTAGATTCAACCACAGATGGCTCAGTGGATGGCCCTGCTCATATGGAGAACAAAATCCATTAGATGACACAAGCACAGTTTGAATACAGCAACAAAACATATAGCTGTTCAAGCACTAATTTCCACAACGTATACGGGGAAAGCACCAGCGTGTCATTATTTATCCACAGAAATTTATTTAGAATTATCTCCTGTAGCAACACTGTATAAATACATATACCTGTATTTTGGCTGCTTCTGTACAACGTTATTACCTTAGCATATATTTAATTAGCATTTTAGGAATGGTCAGTCAAACTTTTGAGGTGTGACGCAAGACCAATACAGGTTTGCCATGTCCTTCCCAATAAACAAAGCACAACTTGACTTTCTCATATCACTAGAAAAAGATAATCTCCTCCTCTATAGTGAAGATGATATGTAACCTGGTATGGTGGAGGTACTGGGTCCTTGGCTGGTCCCAGTGGAGGCAGTAGTGAGTGAACCCACAGCTGGTGCTAGAATAAAGTCGATGTCACCATCTGTTGATACAATAAAAACAGTCATGCGATATTACTAAGTTTGTAGATTTCACATACTTTAAGGAACACATCACTGCCAAGTCGTGGATTCATTCAGTAAGGTGAGGAAGAAGAGTTCAACTTCTCAATAGACAGACTCTCAAACACAGTTATGTAAGGTCACCTTCAGACTGACAACAATTCATACAGCTGCACTGGTCCTAAAAGACCAGCACACGGTAGATAATCTACTAATTCTAAGATGCACTGACCAGGGTCCATGGGTGGGGGGTCAGGGACCCAACTTGGTGGGGCAATGGGTGGTGACACAGGGTCCTGGTGGTCACTGGATGATGGGCCGGACTCATGGCGGCCAAGACCTGCTGCTCTTAAAGACCTCCTCATCATTTCCCTCAGACGAAGCCTGGAGACAAAACACAAAATGTGCATTGTCATACTACAGAAAAATTACAAACATGTTTACTGGAATGGGATTGCAGATAAGATTCCTTTCTTACAAGGGACTTTTGTTTCCTCAAAATGACGTGTGGTTTGCTGCAAAGACTATTTTTCCTTAAATATTCCCTGTACCACAAAAAACAACATTTTTCTTCCTTTGAACAACTGAAAATTTACCCTCGGCTACTGGAGGAGCCAGTCCTATTTCCAGAGCTGTTGCTTGAGACCACAGAGATGGCATTGGCAATCGCCTCCACAGCAGACAGACGCTCTGCAAACGTGTTTCTTTCCGACCTTTCAGCTTCTGAAATGAAACAGCACGGTTACTTAGCATAAAAAAAGAGTCAGGAGGCAGCAGGCAATTAAATTGATACAGGTGAGCAAACTTTGAGCTAGAAAGCAATTTTCTTCCATTTTTCCCCAATTCAAATTTTCTAAAAATGATGAAGTCCAAAACTGAGAGACACTGAGGAAACTAACTATAACCAGCAAATTAAGATAAGAAACTTGTCTGATCTAATTTAAATATCAAAGTGAATATCATGATGTTACATCAGACGTAGCTCTCAGAGAGAACCTAACGGTGACTGCCTAACACAGCTTACCTTCCTCCTCTTTGGTTTCCTTGTTACTAACAGGAAAGCAGACAGAGACAGCAGCATGAAGGATATTGCGGTTTCCATCACAGCGGTGGCCCAGAAGTGCTCCAAGGGCCTGGCTGCCCTGATCCAACAGGAAAGCTTGCTCAAGGTTCACCAGGTACTGTCGACACGCCTCATAGTCACAACGCAGCACATGCTGCATCAGTGTCTGCTTCTAAAAGAGACAATAGGGATGAGTGAGTACTGATTTGGATGTCTTTGATGTCTCATTGTGACATAGACAGCATTGTTTTTTGTTTGTCCAGACAGATTTATGGGTAGAAAGTAGGGGTGTAACGGTACGTGTATTCATCCCAACCATCACGTTGCGGACATTACAGTTCGTGCCATGCAGTCATACGAAGAATTTGAGTGAAGCCATTCAAACCAACGATAAACACATTTGCTTTCCGACGTGGTCAGAAAGCACGTCATTCGTACCAGTTCTAAGAGAGAAAAATGTAGTTAAAAAGTAAGAAATTAAAAGTGGTGGTTTGGTCCCTCTGACTGATTTCTTTTTTTTAATTTAACCAGAAGTCCCTTAAGATTGAAATCTCTTTTACAAGGGAGACCTGGCCAAGGCAGCACACCAATTACAGTTTAAGTAGAAATAAAACACAACAGACAATGAATACATACATGAAAAACACAAGGAAGAGACTAAATTCAGCTCAAATAAGGCAGTTGCAATTCTCATTTACATGGCTTTAAATGTTTCCATATATTATATACATAATACTGAAGCATCAGTGCATCAGCAGCATGTTACTGTTTTAGCTGCTGGAGGTGGAGCTGGTTTGAACTACTTTGTATACAGTTAGATCATAAATCAGCTGTCAGCAGGTGTCCTCACTCTACTGCAGCACAACTAAAGTGTTTCAGTAATAGTTTTGACCGATGAGCCATTGTTGGATGTTTGTTTTTCAAAATGAAGGACCAAAATATTATGTTATACCTTTCCTTTTTTATGGCTGTACCGAAATCATTCCGAACTGTGTCCCAAAGACCGATGTTCATACCGAACCGTGAATTTTGTGTACCGTTACACCCCTAGTAGAAAAGTAGTAACAACATGGAGAAATGTTGCAAAAACTAAACACACTAAACTACACACTAAAACTGGCAGCGTGGGTTTTGCAAAGTAGCTGAGGACTATGATTCAATGGTAGGGTATAACACTACACACAATGTTTAACTATTTGTTCATTTGTTTCAGTCTTTATTACACAATGTTTACCTCAACAGCCATGATAATAATAGCAGCTTTCTTTTTAATGGTGGAGTTAGAGGGGAGATTGGCCAGAGAGTGCACCCCCATTCCCAGGCTGTTTATAGGTGGCAGGTCCAGCCAATCAGGATCTCGAATTCCACCCATGCAGTCTTTAGCCATGGGGTAGATTGTGCCATTTCCATCTCGGAGGATGATGGGAGATTCCTGGAAGAAAAATGATTTCAATATTTAAAATATGTAGACAGTAAGGCTCTCTCCAACAAAAACTGCAAAAACATGTCACCCATTTGGGAGATCATCTTACCTGTCCTGCAGTAAAGATAGCCACATTGCGCTCACTCTGCCCAAGGAAGGCCAGGTTACTAGTAGGGAAGTTATTCTCCTGCTCAGCTTTGCCTGTGGCCAGGTCAAAGATACAGTACCTTACCCAGTTGCCAGTTTTCAGCACTGCATGGACTCCTGGAAGATGGACAGATGTGTAAGAGCTGGGATCACTACATTCAGAACCACAAATGTATACGTATAATAAACATATTTACTGTATATTTGTCAATAATATTGACATACACTGACATATAGAAACTGACAAACCTTTGGAGTCAACATTCACAGCCAGAATCTCAGCCTTTTCTGGGATACAGAGCTTTTTAGGTGTACGCTGAAAACAGTCAGGAACTTTAGGAGTTCCGCCAGTTTTGACCACCTAAGAGAAGCAGATTGAAGAAAATACAAAATGTCAGGATAGATGCTCAGTCCAGTACAAATGCATATTCCAATTATTTACTTTGAACTTCATATACTGAGATGAACACAAGCAATAACAGATCTATTTGTGTTCATACCTGCAGCTCATCTATTCTGAGGAGCCTACAGTCCTGTAGCAGGGATGATGGGTCTGAGTCAGTGGGAGCAGCAGTGCTCTGGTTGCTCATGCTGCTTGATGTCCCTGGAAACTTAACAGCAACATACGCACCATCCACTTTAAGCACCTAGAACATAATATGAAGATGATTAGTTGTGAAACTGAGCTGTCATGACATAAAAACACACATACCAGGGACAAATGATCTGATAACAGTCTTGCACACAAGCATTTCTTACTATTCCAAGATATTGTGATCTTCAATGTATCTCTATATTTCAGATGCACTCACCTTTCCCACAGGGACATTTTTAACATCCTCCACAAACACCACCTCCCTGAGAGGCCACTGCTCCTCATTCACCTTCTCTTCCTCTTTGGGAGCCGGGGTAGAGCGCCTTCGCTCTGCAAGTAGTACAGCATTGTAACTGTTAGTGCTCTGATCACAGCATATTCAAATAAGACACTTCATTATTTGCATTAAGGAATTGCAAATGCTTTGGAATAAGACTCCTGATAAGGGCAGTAAAAACATACTGCTGACCAGGTGACATAAAGTCAAGTGTGGACTAAGGAAAATTAACACTGGCAGCTAGCCATATGTTTCAGATGATAAGACATGTTAAAAAGGCGACCGAATATACGACAGTATATACTGTTAGCTGGCAAAACTTCCTACATAGGAAAACAGGCAAGGGAAAAACTTGCTGATAAAAGCCTGTGCACCATCTGTTTCAAAGTCAAAGGACTAATGAGAGCACAGAGTGAGGAAGAAATTGGTTCTGTGCCTGGAAGATAGAGAGAAAAGCCAAGACTTGAGTGCTGTTGAGAGAGGTAGAGGTTAAAAGGGAGAGATAGCACAAGAGAAGCTGACATACTGTAGGGCAGTGAGGCACTGCTAGCGATGGAAGAGGTATCACTGCAGGTAGAAGCTGGGGAAGGAGGAGGACCCATCTCAGTCTTCACCAGCTCTGGTTTGCTTTCCGTCCTATAGGGTAAAAACAAGATAACCAACATTATCTTTACTTTTAGCTTTATGAGATCTAGCAAATCCACCATCTGTAACCAGGGGGACTGAAGTCCATGTGTTACTTTCTAACTGTGGTAGAGTGAATTGAGTGAAATGATAAAAGACTATTCAGATCCAAAAATGGGCAGCTTTTTGCTATGAAATACAAAGAAACTGACTTGATTTCCTGGGTCTTAGTGGTCTTCTCCATGTTCTTGAGGCTCTCTGGCGAGCGCAGCTGGAACCTGCAGCTGTCATTCATGTTCCACACAGACTCCAACAGGACGCCCACTTTGGGGATCCCAGCGCTGACAGAAAAGGCCACTGCACCGGCATGGTAGAGGGGGTTATTCCTCAAGCACACCTAAAGAAGGAACCGGTAAATGTATAAGGACCAATACATTTGTTTTATACGAACAGCAAAGTTTAAATAAAGCTTGTAAAATAAGTCATAAAGACTAAAGACAAAGCTATAATAACCAAAAATGTGGAAGACTCCCAAAAGAAGAGGCGTTGAATCCACCACTGTCATTAAAACAATGAAAATATAAAACAGAGCCTTACCTGTGTTCCCACGGTGATGTTGGGTATAGAAGAAATGCCAGCACTGGACTTTGGCTTTTTGTTCTTGGCTCTGGCCTTTTCAAGCATCTTTTTCCGTTGACTAAAAGGCACAACACCCCTGCAGACAGATGCAAGCATTGAACAGTCAAAACTTCACTGACATTCATACCTCTCCCTGACATGTACAGTTCTTACTTTGTGTTAACAAGGGCATCACAGTGAAAGCTAGCAGTTCATTAGTGTCCTGCTAAATATCAGCTCTTACAAAGGAATTCACACTGCTTCCCATAGTATATTTTATGTATTGAATTTTTATTTTATTTGATTGGGATGATGCGATTTAACATATTTCCACCCCAGAGCATGAAACTGATGTGCTGCTCAGAGAATTTATAGCTATTGCTAATTTTCAACTCTTGTCACTAGTTGGGCTTTACATGTACAGTGTAATTAAAATATACAGCTTTCATTATCATGAAACCACAGTACACTGCAGATATGGAAGTACATTAAAATAAACGTACTGAAATACATACATATGGTTGACAACTGCAGGAAGTAGTTAAAGTACGTGCTGCTTGGTGGACTATGTGTATGTACAAGTTTCAAGGGGACCCTAACAATTCAGATAACAGATTAAAATCATGTTGTGGATGATGTGTTTTTTCTGGCATATGAAAATATAACAACTATGTTTTTTAAACAACTCTTTGTATTTTGATATAATTCTGGACAAAAACATCGACAGTCATCAGCTGTAGCACCATGAATACACTTACAGAACCTTTCCCCATATGTGATTCTCACTGGATGAATACTCCAATACAAAAAAATATACCACTCGTGACCAGATGTGAAGCACAAGGCAGATCATCACTATCTGCTTACATAGCTAGGAGCACTTCTTGATTTACTGATACTTATCTAACAGTGAAATAGAAATGTGCAATAACCTTTTGTTTTGCTTATACCCTCAATGAACACTCCTATGGCTGCTAAGACAGTACACATAATAGGATAACAATATTACAGGGACATTCAGAAGCCCATGCTATTGTTAAAAATAAATCATGTTAATTGTATTCAATGTAGTTTCGTGGAAAAACTCTCTTACCACCAGTAGAGGCTGTTCTCCAGCTGTGCACATGTGTAGAGCGCGCAGCAGTGCAGTGACACCATGCGCTCCCCCTGCAGCTCAGGGAAAGCCTGAGCACTGTGCTCCAGCTTAGAGGCCACTGTGCTCAGTGTGTCGTCCACCCAGGTTGCCACCTATACCACGCAAACATAATTAATCAATTCATTAAATACATATGTGTGATGTTAGACTGGCTGATTAATAACTGTACAAACATACATTTACTCAATCACAACCTTGTGGCTATACTAATTCTACTGAACAAAGCAGACACATTATGTCAAGAGGAGCAAGAATAATCTACCTTGTTGGTCTCTGTAGCTACAGTAGCTCTAATGCTATTGGCAGACAATAAGGTGATCTTCTCATTGGCCAGACCCAGGAAGGACACACGTGGGTGATGAATGGAAGGATTCTGATGGGACAAACGACAGGAGAGTTAGAGACAGTAGCTCTCCATCACGCAATAAACCATCAGTGTTTACTATCCATTAGACATGCACCAATAAGTGATTAAATGATGCTGTTTCTCAGAAAAAAACACACAGTATATAGACAATTTGTTTTTATTACAGTCACTGCCTGAATAACCAACATCAAACCACGCCCTTGTAGTGAAATGGATGCAACAGCATGCCAGTAAATAGTCATTCATCATGGCAGAAGGTGGAAAACAAAATGTTTTGTGTTAAGACAGACCCTAAGAGACTAGGTAAGTTTTTCATTTTATTAATCTTAACTTCACTGTCTAACTTGAAATTACCAAAAATATTTAGTGCTCAACCAAACACACATGCACACATGTTGAATTCTCCACCTGTGCATTCCTGTAGGGTTCAGGTTCGCT
This sequence comes from Thunnus thynnus, assembly GCF_963924715.1. Lineage (NCBI taxonomy): Eukaryota > Metazoa > Chordata > Actinopteri > Scombriformes > Scombridae > Thunnus > Thunnus thynnus. Next base: position 28,644,953 of record NC_089526.1, on the reverse strand, counting down.
CCACTTCCACTGATAAAGCTCTCCTTTGGAGCTGACAGCCACCAGCTCTGAGAACATGGCTCCAATGCTTACAAACTTCACTCCATCCTGAAGAGGAAATCAAGAGATCTCAAATGTATGGTAAAGCAAAACTTAGCTAGCCAATGTGAGAGGATGATTTGTTTAAGCATTTGAAATTTTCCACCAGAGTGAACAAAGACACTTCTATTTTTGGAGGTTGGTTTGGTTATACACACAACTGGGTGCATTGATAAATTATTTACATTTAATCTAATTGGCTAACAGTGGATTCAAGTTATAGAAACATCACAAGATGATCATGAGAAATAGGATCATCCAGAGCCCAATTTAAAAGGTGTCACAGCAAAGGCTTTGTATTTCTGTATTTATTTATTTTTTAATACTTGCAAATCTCAGAAATGTATTTCTCTAAGGGGTACAGTTTAGACTGATGGCTCCTACCTTGTCAGGCCACCACTGGAGCTCCTCTCCCAGGGAGACAGGACTCTGAACCGGGATGTTCTTCTTGTCCAGGCTGGGCTCGCCCTCACGGCTGGTGGAGCCTCGCTCCGTGTCGAACGAGGCTCCATCCAGCCACCGGCGCTCGCGTAACCTCAATACAGACTCACGCTCACGCAACAGCTCTGAGTCGCGCTCTAAGGGAAGAAGGAGAACTGGTATGCAATAAGGTCACACCAGTGGGATAGAAGTAAGCCACTCTCTGGGAAAGACCCGTCAACATAGTTTTAAGAATAGAGAGAGAGAGATAGATTCTTTAGAATCACTTTAATGCAAATCAAAATTGCAGTACTGAAGATTGAGTGGGAGTCTAAATTATACTGGTGGGTAAGTCAGTTTGCACGCTCATATGTTAAAATGCGAGGTAGAAGAGGAAGTAGATAGACAGGAAGAAAGCATGCATACGGGCTAAAAGTGGGCTAGGTAGGTTTTTAGAATAGACTGCCTTGAAGGGTTCCTGTTAAGACAGGTGGGCCTAGCGGGCCTTTCTCAGAGAGCTCACAGTATGTACTACAGCCATGCACCATACAACACCAAACATTTATAGCTTGTAACACCAAACACTCATATTACAAATCCAGCTGAACAGACTGAAGAGAAAATAAGACTAAATTTCCCCAGCAAATAAGCTTTCACCTTTACTACATTTATGAGTTTTTTCTCATTACCCCAACACTTGTCATTTTTTGCCCCCCCAAAAAGCTTTGATTGTTATATAACTTCTAATTATTCATATATTAACAGCACTTAGTGGGTTTTTACTGCCTTGTTTTTCCTACTTGTTTGTTGTGTTGTCTTTTCAAGCTGTCAAAGTTCCTTCCCCACAAACAAAAGCCATCACCAGCGTTGCCACCAAAGCCTCTCTAACACCCCTGCCTGTCCTTCACTAGTCAGAGGTGAGTTGGTGAGTTACCTCTAGAGGATCCTAGGCGGGACAGTGAGGAGCGTCTAAAAGAGGGGTATCCAAAGTAGCTGATGTCCTCAGAGAACATGGCATCAGCATCAATAATCACACTGGGATGGGCTGAGTGAATGTCTGCATCCAATAAGGACATCAGGTCCTCTGCATGGGACAAAGGCACAAAAGGATGCAAGGTAAAATAAACAAGTTTAAAAAATATAAAACTACATTTCTTTTTTATGTGAATATAGCCAATACTGTCTTGACCATGTCAAACAATTCTCTCTCAGTGAAATCTATCATTTGAATAGTCTTTGACATGCCTATTTCTATCATGTGCATGTACTGTATATTTTCAACTGCTGAAAATCCCCAACTATTTCAGTATCAAACAGTGTAAGAGACTGAAAATACCTCTCACTGCGACACCACATAATAATATTTCATATAACCCGCTGTCTTTTCTGTCCCCGTTTTCTGTTTTGTTTTCTTGACAAACCTCCAGGGAGGTAGGACTCGCTGGCCGTGTCATCTCCATCATCTCCATCTTCATCATCCCTGCTCAGCAGGTTGTTGACAGCGAGGTTGACATCCAGGTTGGTCCTCTGGAGCTCCCTAATGATCACACTCCTGGACTTCCCCTGAAGGACTACCTGGGCCTGGTAAAAAAGAAAGAACAGTGTGACACATTTTATAGAAGCTCATGTGACGGCAGAATAGAATGCCAGCTCTTGAGTACACATGAACTATCAACTGCATGACTCGTTTCAGTAATGAAAAGGTTAATTTAGAAAAGCTGAAGAAAAAGTTTGACAAAGAAAAATATGTGTGCATAACACTGAAAAATTTGTACCTGAGAAATAAGTTCCTCTGGGATGACAGAAGCTGGTATGACTGGCTGAGGCTGGCTACCTAAAAGGCCCGAGCCACGATCCCTTCCTGTACGGATCACCCTGGTCTGTCGACGGGAGTCGCGAGCTGCTGTTGACGACCTGCCAGACGTGCCTCCACCTCCGCCTCCTCCTCCACCGCCTCCTCCTCCACTGCTGCCACCTCCTGCTCCACCTCCCCCTGCTCCTCCTCCACTTCCACCTCCTCCACTGCCTCCGTTTACCCCAGAGCTCCAGCGACTCCTGTTACACACAGCACAAGGCCAGGGTCAGATACAACTGCCAAAAACACCATCTGATTAACAGAGCAGACTCAAAACACGCACACATCTGGGTACGAAGGGAATCATCACTGTGACAGCAGAGACTGGGAAGTGCAGACGGTTTTGCATCAGCAGCACTAACAGGAAGGCAGAAATTAACTGGTGGTAATTTTCCTAATTTAATCAAATGGCATAAGAGAAAAAAAAGCTTTGATATAGTATAGTACTTGAGGATAATAAATGTATTATGTACGTGTGTAATATATTTAAACCATTGGTTTTTTTTCCATTCTGTATTAAACTGTGAGGGTTTTTCTGCAGCTTTTTCAGTTATGCACAAGTTCTATATCAGGACCCACAACTACTATATTTTGAAGAGGGAATATTCTCCAGTGGTCACCAATCACAGAAACAGTAATATTACAACCAGGCACACTGCAAATTTAGCTGGGTTGATGAATATAACCATACTTTTGATATACCCCATTTGGTGGACAAATTTACCCAATACATTTTCTAGCACCCTGAAGTTCTCTCTTCAGAATGTGTGGCCTTGAATCCACCCCTATCCAGCTGCAGCGTCAGTGCTGTGCTCTACAGACTGAGCTTTAACAGGACCATTTGTCTCTGTCAGCCCTGCCAGAACTTACCCAAGGGTGTTGCCTGCCAGTCTGCCCAGTGTGTCAGAACCAGACAGGAACCAGGGCGGATCACTAGTCCTGCCTGGCCTGGAGCTCCTTCCTGTCCCTGAACCACTGCTCAACTTTGAACTGGAAACAAAAGATGGGAGATCAGTTACAAACCTACAAAAGTCCCACACAGGACCAAAAGACTTTCTTTTTTTTTTATTACCTGGGTGAACAGAAACTAATATTACCCCAGGTATTTGTCAAATTATACCCCTTGGTTCAGGATTTATTTTCCTTGAATATTATACTGTGAAACAGGAGGGGGTATGTTGGAGACTAGCATGGCAACACCCTTGGGAATCAGAATTGGCTGCAACTCGTTCCTCCGTCAAGACTTTTTTTTTAAGTTCCTGGGGTTTTGGGGCTGCGACTGCTTTCTCCTATTTCAAGATTTGTTTTAATGAGATGCCTTCCAAGTTTGTTTTCTGATGTGTTCTAAGTAGGCATTTGGTTTAAATGTTTTTTGTTTTTTTGCTGTGGCAAAGGTACAGAATTAAGAAGACAATTTTGAAGATATTTCATATAAGAGTCTATGGTTACAAGGAAATTAGATACTTTCCAACAAAATAATACAATAATGAAATCACATTTAGTACCATACTTTAGCAGAGGGCAATGGAATGCAGAAACAGGGTTTCAAATTATTCAGATATAAACAGAGACACAGCAAATTCAAATCAACAAGCAGACACAATCTATGTGACCTTTGTTATGAGTCAAAAACTCCAGAGAACATAAGGGCTTCTTCAGTAACCCAACTAACATGCTCAAGACAATCTAAAGTACACTTTTCCATAGGCTTCCCAGCAACCCACAATGGTGCTGACTGAAAAGCTATTACAATTTGAAACCACTTCATCTTCTTTTGCAAGTCTGCGGCAGGCAATAAAACATGTGTTCTGCAGAAAAGTTTGGAGCAGGGAGCTCCTCAGTCTTTTACAGCATGATTGGATATTTAGCAGCAAGGGGGACCTTGAAAACTCTGAAATCACTGTTGGATACTGTTCTGCTGGCAGGATATCGCCAACTATCAATGAGACATTCCCCAAAAATACATGCTCATAGTCAGCACGAAACAAAGCACCTAGTAAAAAGCCCTTTTTAAATAGAAAAAAGAAACACAGCAAAAGGAACACATAGTCATAAATGAAACTGGCTTTCAGAAAGTTGTAAAAACAATTTTGGGACTGTTTGCAGTTGGTTGTTTGGTGTCAAGATTAGAAGGAAAAACTTTGGTATTTTTATATTGGAAAAACAAATATGTCCCTGCGATGTATGTAACTATGGGAAAAACTCTCTGAAAAGCAGCTCTATTATGACAATAGATATCATTATCTCATCAAGGAACACCAAAGCATTCGTCAGTCCAACGGCAGCCAATTTAAAGGACTTTTTGGGAATAGACCAGTAACGTATTCAGATCTACATTTCACTTCTGATGGAAAGCTTTGAAGCAAAGAGTATTATTCTAGAAGTGAAACCATGCCCAAATGCTTCACACTCAGCCAAAAAGGGCACAAATGCCGAATAGAATTCAAATCACAGTAACCATCATCAGTGAGCCTAAACATGTTCAGTGTGCCTTGTACTAGGCATCTCCACAAGCAATCTGTTTTCCAACTCAGTGCCAAAGCTGAAACAGTTTCCGGGACAGATCCCATCATAAAGAAGTGTCTCACCCATCGCTGCCATCCGGTTTGCTGAGCTCCAGGCGATCAGGCTGGACAGCAAAGCTGATTCTACACACACGTCCATCCTGAAAAAGATGCATTCATGATTTTTAATGTGAAACATATGAAAAATGAACTACTAATCATGTTGTAACCTTGAGCACAATTTATCAAATTAGGAATTGAAAACTAGCTATATCAAGTCAAGTATCACTTCTTATATTGAGCACATCATCAAGCCAAACATTCTAAAACCTTTTGCCTTTTACACCCAAGTCTATGATAATCACACTGCCAATTATTGCTGTGGACATCAGTTCATTTACCACAGAGCTACTGTATATGCAAAGATATAAGTAATGTTATAACTACATTAAACAATTAACACACACTGCTGTTTGTGATGTTCGTTAATGTATGATTGCAATTCAAAGAATAAAGCCACAATATTTAACTCCCCTCCATCCTACATATACTTCCGCCTGCATCAGTTTGCCTGTCAAAGCTGAAATAAATAAACTGAGGTCAATTACTACATGTCTCTTCAGTTTATCTATAACCCTATTCAAACTGGATTAACCTAATTAAGGGGTATCCTGTACATAAACACGCAATCCACTGAATTTCTACACAACAGGAAGGTAAAATGGAAGCAAACCACCCACTCTGTTTTTTTTTGTTTTTAGCAAAGTCAGAGATCATCTGATAATAGCGGCCCATTTTCAATCAAAATCTTCCCACCACATTGAACTATTTTTGGTGGGCAGCAGATAATAAACCTACACTGTAGATCTCCAAGTAAAATAGAACATTACCTCAAGGAGAAACCCGGCGTGGTTGGGACCAACAACACACTGTTTTAGGGTGGCCTGCTCAAGCAGGCTAAGGTGTGGATGACTACATTGGGAAAAGAAAGAAAAACAAGCACAAAGACACATGAGACAACATAAAGGATAACAAACAAGATCCTGTTAACAGTGATTAATCAAATGTATCAAATGAGCCAGCAGTTACAACATTGACAAACTCACCTGTTATAGCTGTATTTGTTGAGTTTCTCTGAGACTTCACGGAGCCTGACAAGATAAATTAAGACTATATTAATGCAAGTAAAAACCCATTTAGAACCAAATTAATGCAGGTTAAAGCATGTAATTCAAAAGTGCAGTGATGAGAGATACTTCAAAACATGAACCACTGATTACACATTAAGGTTAATTTAACAAAATTACAGTCAACATTTTACTTAATCCTAAGACATTTTAGTGCATATCATTTAAATTCTGTTTAACATAACTGTCGAACAAGTATGAGGCAAATAAGAAGCATAGCATTTGTCCCACGTGACTGCCTTAACAAATCACATTGATCATTAATGACGTTATTTATGACACATGACAATGGTTTTGCTTGCAGCATCACTTGAGACATATGGCTGTGTGCTTGGCTGCTGATGCTGAACATGGAAACATTGCTGCCATAAGCTGTCAACCAATGTTGATTAAGCACAACAGATATCAGAGCACAGGTCACAGGCCTGGTTGTCAGAGCACAAGAATGAAGGCTGAGACCTATCTGATGATGCCAGTGTAGCAACTTCTATAAAACTCACTGAATAGTGAACTGTGAAGAGGTATTTTGTTATGGCCATTAGTTATAACTATTTAAATTTTCTGTGGAATCTTTTTTTCTGTGAGTTTGGTATGTCAAATGAAAAATTATTGTGCCCCTGAGTCTCAGTGGCTGTTGCTATGGAGGCACCAGAGGCACTAGTTATAGCTTCTTTTAAAACACTGTTATTATGATAAGGTACAAGTTGCTACTTTAATCCAAAAATAATTCAAAACTGAATGATAAACACTGTATTTCCAGAATTATACATTACTAGTGCTGGCAACTGAATTTTACATATTGGATGTTTCTCACTACAGTGCTCTTTGCCTTTTTCTCAATTAACCGTTTTTTCCCCCCAGAAGACTGTCTCATTTTGCACTGATGATTCATTCAGGAGTAACTCATGCCCAGTATTCCATCATCCAGAAACTTAGCATTGCCCATGCAGAAAATTAATAGTTAACTTCTGGAACCCTGGCAACCATAAATATCTTCTACCACTTTACCACTCTCGTGCAAAGCAAGTCTAAACTATGTCTATATTAGTCAAATAATAGGCGTAATGAATGATGAACCAAAAATTATATATTCATAGATTCCCATCAAAGCAGTCGACCTAATTTAATTGCCTGGCTGTTACAGTTCATTGGAATTCTGTTGAGCAAACAATGAAAAAGGTAATTGGACATTTACTTCCTGAAGAATGACCTCCCACACTGTCCTCTAATACAAGCATGCATCTTTATGACAAACTGTTGGTTTAGCATGTCATGTAACTTGTTTACATCTGATAATCGAGCGTGATGCTAAAGCACCGATGTGGTCTGAGATATATCTGCCCCTATATTTGTCTTGTGGCTTGTCAAGAAATATATGTCAACACTCAACTCCTCAAGGTACACCTCTTTAGCCTATGCTATCATCTAAAATATATAGTCCTGCAAGGTGTTACACATTTGATCATTAGCCACATATACAGAAGTACTAAGGCACCCAATGCAATGGATGAACAAACACAAAAATAAGCAAAAGGATGTCAACCGGATCCAGCTGGCACTTTAAGATGGAAGGCAATCTAACTGCAGAATACTCATCTTTAGTAATAAGTGTAAATCCAATGCAGTTACAGATCATTTATACACTTTATAACATAAACATGTGAATTTTGTTTAAAACCTTTGCCTCATGTCTATTGAATAAGGAATATTTCAATTTATTTTTCAAGTGGCACCCGGCTTAAGCAGAATTTGGATGTTTAAGTCGATTCAATGTGTGTTTATTTTCTGCTGTCGCATTGGTAAACAAAATCTAAAATCATCCTTCATCACTGCGGGCAAACCCCTTAGAGGCTGACCAAATGTAGGTTAAAAAAGTAAACACTTATTCTACAAGATTATAAGCATGACCCTGTCACTTTCCTCTGGATCACCAGGTGTGAGATACAGAGAGACAGTAAATGGTAAAGGCAGAAATCCCCTCACAACACAAAGGCACATTAAAAGCCCATGCATCTGTCCAAACAGTGCAGGGAGGTAAGAGAAAATGACTCACAACGCATCCAGGTCAGTCATTCACTAACTTACCCGTCAACAAATGGCACCACTCTAGCCAACACAGAGTCTACTCGCCTCAATGAGCCATTTAAATCAGTTTAACTGAAACACAGCAAAAACACATTCAACGTCCATCTAACTGCAAGGGAATCTTTGCCATTCCACTGTGTCTTTCTTATGTCTCTAAGCAGAGCTCAGTGAACAAACCACTGGCATTTGGTTGAGGAAATCTGACCGGATGTTCATGCCAGGCAAGCACTTCTAATGAGCCAAGCTGGACCAAGCCTTTTTATTTCAGATAGAAGCACTTATCTGCTTTGACAACTGCAAGTTCCTTCATGGGGAAAAGAAAGGAGGGGGGCCCAGCAGCACATGGTGACTGTAGCATGCAATGGCATGCACGCCTGGGGATGAAACAGCCATGACCTCTTTAAAGAAATGATGGTCCATACCACCAAGATGTTTGAGTGGCTTTAGATTTAATAATAATAATAATAATAATAATAATACATTTAATTTGTACTGCACTTTTCATTCATAATGAAACTCAAAGTGCTATATTATTAATAACATAGAACACACAACAAAGAAAATAGTAATAAGAGTTAAAATTAAAAATCCTTCCTGAATAGTGTTTTTAGGCCTTTTTTAAAAAGAGACACTGGGGTCTGTGCTGCCCTCAGATGGTTAGGAAGGCTGTTTCACAAGCGTGGTGCAGCAGAGCAGAAGGCTCAATCCCCCATGGTGCGGAGCTTAGTAATGGGGACCTGGAGGAGCAAGCTGCTGGCAGCTCTGAGGGTGCGGGTGGAGGTTTGTGGTATGATTAGTTCCTGTAGGGAGGGAGGCACATGTCCATTGATGGATTTGTATACGAGTAACAGGACTTTGTAGTCAATCCTGAAGCAGGCAGGGAGCCAGTGCAAAGAAAAGAGAACTGGTGTTATATGTTCGCATTTTCACACTCTCATCAGGATCCTGGCAGTTCTGAATGTACTGGAGCTTCTGGATGCTCCTGCCAGGGATCCCTGTGAAGAGTGCACTGCAGTAGTCCAGTCTTAAGGAGATAAAGGCATGGACAAGTTTCTCTGCATCTGACAGGGTTAGAGAGGGGCGGAGTTTAGACATGTTTTTGAGATGGTACAAGAGTTTTTGCCAAGATGTCTTATATGGTCATCAAAAGTCAGTCAAACCTAACACCCAGATTAGTGACTGAGGAGGAAAGGGGAATGTCGCGGCCGTCAAAGAGATGAGGTATGGGGGGATGACTGAAATTTGAGCTGAAATTATACCTTCTGCAACCGTGAGTACACGAGGGTCTGCGTGACGTAAATTTTGTCATCAGAGAGTGTACAAGTAGGCTCTGTGCAGACATCCGGGTACCTCCAACTTATTGTGACCGTGCAGACTTGTCTGTGCTAGTCCACACAGTCACAACGCTGTCGTCTTGTAAACACCGATCTACTGCACGTGTGTAACGCATCCTTCAAGTGGACTCCAGAAAGTAGTATAACCAGAGCTACTACACACCCGTGGTGTCCACAGCTGTCTGTATACACATCCACTCGGGAGAATATATGTGGCTTGAGACAGGTGCTGAGGCATGCCATGGCTGCAGAAGGGCTTGAGGCAGTTTTGATGTACAACTTGGTATCATCAACATAGCAATGGAAAGACATCCCATGTCTGCTGATGACATGTCCAAGGGGGAGCATATACAGGGTAAACAGGATGGGACCGTGAACCGATCCTTGCAGAACACCACAGGTGACAGAGAGCTATGTAGACCTGCATCTTCCCCGTGAGACATATTTAGTCCTACCAGATTACAAGATCTGTAACCAGCAGAGTAAACTGAGCTTTCCTGTCAGTCAGCCCAAGGTTTATGCTAAAGAGTACACCAAACAGCAAAAAGCTTTCAAATACTCTGAGCCCATATCCAGATCTTAATCTCAAGGTCATTCTAAAAACACTTTGACTTCTCAACCTCTTTGTCTTTAAGTAGAACAGCTCATTAATCAGTTCAATCTCAATGGATGATATAAATAGGTTTATCATAAATCACATGTTCTGCCAAAATACGGTCGCACAATTTCCTCGACCTTTCTTACAACATCTACTGACTAATAATGTATTCTGTTTCGAAATTTCAGAGAGAAATCCACTAAATGCAATATGATGCATGACACAACCATCAATTTTGTGTAAGGATGAACTTACCGTGCGTGTTTGCTGTAGCCAGTTGGTATGTAGGTAACAGTGAAACAATATAAAATGTTGTGGTCATTTGAACATTGGTGATACCAGCATCGACCACACACACGCACACTTTATAAGCCTCAGCTTGTCCCCCTATTAAAGTCGATAACAGGATTAATGTGAATGCAATGTTGCTAACTGTGCATCACTGCATATTTTAGATATTTATCTCAGTGCGCAGAGTTAAAAAACAGACAAATGAGCTAATTATTTCCGACTATGTAAGCCAGTAAGCAGTACCTATATACTTTCAAAAAAACACCCTGACACAAAAGAGTCTGAAATACAAATATTTGGCTTTGTCAAGAGCGTGGTAGCGCATTAGCTTGCTAGCATTAGCAGCTAAGCTATCAGTTAGTTAGCTGACGTTAGCTACTTCATTGATCTTGATAATCAACGAGACGCCCACAAGACAAATACAGACACATGTCGAAAGAATGTGAATGTAATTTGGACACGAAAACTGGTACATTTTTGATCAACGTTGTGTTTTACGACCTTTATTTCCCTCTCTTTCCCCCCATCCCCCAACCCGCATTGTCTATCTCAACTTTGACTGTGAGCCAATCCTTCCAGAGAACCGAGGAAACCGTCCGATAGCAGCGACTGTTTAGGTAGCAACAAGCTAACGAGGATTGTTCAAGATGCCGGGCCTTGTTTCAACCCTGGGGGGTGGTCATTTAAATCATTTAAACCCGAATTCAAACACATGGCAATGTCAGCATCGTTCACAAATACAACCTCGAATACTATATACCACACCCCGCACATAAATATGTTTTTATTTCTGTTTTTAATTACCTGTCATTGAGCTGGTCCTCGGTCCCGGGCAACGGGTGAACCACGAAGTGTATAGATGTCATGGGGTCAATCCAAAATCACACACAGACGCGTAAAAGATGTGGGAAATTGTTATTCTTTCGATTGCTGTGTATATATGCAGATTCATAGGAATCGTTTAATGGCGAAAACCCTCGAGTTTAGATCCTAGCCTCCTCACCCACATGCCGCCATCTTAACTCTACCAAGCTTCTTCTCTGTGTGTTGATCTAGCGCACAGATGCAACCGCTCTGCTGGTTGGACCCCGAGCACACACAGGAAATGTGTTAAACTGGACGGGATTGGCTTCAAGAAGAAAGGCACGAATACTGTAGTCAAAAATACTACACTTACACACTCCGCTGTCTTTGTTCTCACCCAGTATGTCAAATGCATCTCTGTTTGTTTGCACATTCAAACACCTGCAGTCATTTTCAAGCCCATTACTGTCTACCTTTAAAGCCAAAGAAACGGTTATATATGGCTAGGTCATTTGTTTGCAAGCTGAGACAATAGAAGATCAAAACGCTAAGGCAGCAGGAGAGCAGTACATGAAAAATAGAAAATGTGGTCCTTATGCATGTTTAACTATTGCAGTAAATAATTCCACATTTTTTCCAGTCAAAACTTAAAATAAAATGTACTAATTAATTCTAGCAGTACTCTTTGCTTCCATATTGGGATTGTTAGTTCTTTATATGTGAACAAATGTAATAACTTTATTCTTGTTGATCCAGGAATGTTGTTCTGCACAAAGTAATGTTGTAAGATACCCCATATTGTCACTGTATTGGCTTGTCCAATTATTATTATTCAGGTTCCTCCACTACATTTCAAGGCCTTGTAAAATTGTAAGATAAGTAAAATTATGACAGATAAATTCTGCAGTTATGGGGATAAACAATGATATTATAAAAAAAGAAAGAAAAGTCTATGTCATGATGTGTGTGGTAGTTTTTGCTAAAAGAAGTGAGTATACAATAACTGCCACTCTGTGACCAACCAAGACTTAATATTATGTCACCATATCTTAATATTATGTCACCAAATCTTGAGGGAACAACGTGGCTATACTTGGCATATTGTCAGCATTACTTGGGGAATGGAAAAATTCATGTGAGACCCTCAATTTAATGCTGCTATTCTTAAACTGGCATTATATTTAAAACTGAACCAACTTAAATCTGAGTCCTATAAAAGGTAGGGAACGGTCTGTTCATACTGGGCTACCACCCATGAAAAACTGTTTGGCTGCAGAATTTAATCCCTGTGAAGCTCAGGAAATTATTTAAACAGCAGTGGTGCAAGTATGCTCCCCTAGTTAGAATTTAAAAAAAAAAAAAAAAAAGAAAAGAAAGAAAGAAAGAAAAGAGGAAGGAGACACAGAAATCTGGGCTCAAGGTTAACTTTGTGTATAACTGACAAAGAAAAGTCTACTTTGAGCAGTGTTTGATTCTTAGCCGATGCCCTGGATGTAAGAAGAAGAGCTGGCCTAGATATGGCAGCCAGTAGGAAAAGGAGGGGGCAGATGACCTCATCACACAGCATGGATCAAAGGATGACATTTGATATTTCATGGTCAGTTTGAAGGATTTTTTAAGTAGTCTTAAAAGATAGAAGAAAGGACATTCTCCTATCTTTTGTCCATTTTAACTCAAAAGTATGTGTGGTTAATATTGTAATCGTCTTTCTGATCTGCAACCTAATTCAATAAGAACTTATGTCTTTTTGCACCAGCAGATGGCAGGATTTACCTTTCATAATGAGAAGAGAATCAGTCTCAGAAAGCCATATGAAACAGGAACATGTTTCCCCAATCATGCACTGCTTCTGCGAGTATTTACCATAGACCAGAATGTACTTTACGAACATGTATACACACACCATATATACGCACATAGAAAAGGTGAGAAACTAAGTGAATGGGCATGCAGACGTAAAGATTGTAGGTAGGTAGCTCCACAGCTAAATAACTGACCAGGATGGCCTATTGTCAGATATCTGATTTAAGAGAAGCTGTTGAAAAACAACTGGAACTGAAACTGTCAGGTCATGAGCTGCCATGACAATCAAAATGAAATATGACACACACAGAACATTTTCACTGCCATAGGTCAGGTTCCTCATTTATCTGGTATTTGCAGCATGAGTTCCCATGTAGCCAAAATCAACAGATAAAGACAACCAAAACCTCTTGTAACTAAAACGATAGGATCAATGAAACTTGTTTTGATACCACTCCATTATCCAGTCTGGCCTGCAGGTCAGATTGCCATGACTGAACAGATGTTGTGAAAGAATAGAATAACAGAAATGTTACATAAACTACGTATTATTATTATTTTTCTAGTAAATTAAAATGCCAATAAAATTGTATTCATATTTACTTACACAATACTTGAATTTTGTATGCATTGTCATTACTGAGCAATGATGTTTGTGTATCTAATGACACTAACAATAAATTGAAATAATGTTTATGTTAAAATAATGGACAATACTGCAGATATTACCATTTGGAATGAAACTGTATATTTTCATTTGATCCGTTGATGTTGACTCCTGCTATAAATGCCACATGTCACATAACCAGCAGGGACAAAAGTTTAGGAACTTTTCTGTGTGTTTACTGAGTTTAGTACAGAGGTTAATGAAGCCAGTTCCATTGCCCTGCAAACCTTGTAAACCTTTTCAAAAGTGAAGTCAAACAAAATCCCAGAAATCTCCGGAGCTATTTTTAGGTAGTTGGGCACTGGGTTATCAAATGACCTCTGATGTTGTTAAATACGGTTGCAAAGACTTTGCACTATCACTGTAGCAAGGTTAGTGGGTTTGCAGCTTTAGGAAATGAGCACATTTCAGGCAGAAAACTAATTAAATTAAAATACACCCTCAACATGGATAAAAGGCACTATAGGAATAGATTCTTCTTCATAAGGTTCTGTGTTTGAGCTATTATGAATTTTAATTCACTGTGTTACAACCCCCAAGAGAGACCCAAAGCTAAACTATCACCACAGTTAACTTATTGAACCATTCATTCATTGATCAGTTAGCCAGCACCAGCTCCTGTCATTCATGCCACAAGTATAAGTTATTCCCAGTAAGGTAACACGATCACTAGCTGAAGAGTAAGACTTTAAAATAACCCCCCTTAGTGCTGGCTGTGACATATCTTTACAGGTCCAGTGCAGAACTGACAGTCAGGGAGCAACCCTGCCTGTTAACACCAGGTCAGTCCAGGCCTCTGGCACAAACCCTCTGCCCCAAAGACTCAGTCACAGATGCTGCACAGCTTAAAGGGCATTATGCTGGCCTGCATACACATGAGGAATAAAGAGGAGTAGTGAGCTGTTCCTGGCTGCTGTCTTCTAAGAGGCTTTTAGTTTTTGGAGAGAGACAAACATCCAATTCTGTAACAGCAAAGAGTCCTTGTTGGCTGAGTCTCACTTGCCATTCAAAACAGCTTGAAAATTGGCGGATGTTGTATTGGGAAGCTATAACTTCTGGGGCAATGCAGCCACTAGATTTTATCAAGATCAGTCTGTCCATTGCACAATACCATTCCCATGATGTAAAGCTCTACTCAAATGAGCATGGCTATTGTAACTAGTTAGCACTGGCTAAGAATCTGGGTCTCCATTGCATCATGATTAAAAACTAGGGCAACCTGATTGGCCAAAGACCAGTGACATGGAACAGGACCCATGAAAAAAAAAGTTATTTTGAGCCATGACTGCTGATTCTGTGGGTTGAATCCTATCAAGATGTTTTATAGAGAAAAAGACCGTAATGTGTGATGTGACTGCAACATGAAGAATGTTTTGGTTTAAAGCTGCACTATTTTTTTTAAAAATTAACGATAAATTAAATAATTTTGTGTGATATGTAAGGCGTGGTTACTAGTAACGAACCCACAGAGAATTATCACGTGACTCTGCAGTTCCCCTGAGCTAACAGCACCCTAAAGTCTGTTTTGGATCATTGTGTTGGTTTAGATTTGTCAGGTGGCAAGAAACACAACTCCAAATTAATGTTAATATGGCAGTGTCTTCCAAATGTAGACATAGGCAACTGTTTGCTAACGCATTCGCCATACCAACTTTATAAGGTGATAAGATGTCAGTGTTGTGTTTTCAGGTTGTTCTGCTGCCCCCAAGTGGCCAAAAATAAATGAGGCAATGCACCTTTAAGTGTTTAGTAAAGTCACCTTTGATACCACAAGTCTTTTCCAAAGCTGACCCTCCCCACTCCTACTTTGTCACGGAGTGCACTCTGTTTGTAGTCACACTCACAGCTGAATGAAGTTCCCTTCATGAAGGTGTAGGGTATAAATTCAGTGGCAAGCTTTGGGACGAACTTCACTCTCTGGTGCAAACTGGAACTGTTGTAACTTTTCATCACCATGGTTTCCGATCATTATCTGTGTATAAATATTCATATAATACATTTTTATATATAGTCAATGGTCAGTAGCAGCAATGGTTGCCATCATCCACCAGCTGTTGCAAGATGAGAGAAGATTTACCAGAAGATGTGGACCACATCATCAGTACACTCCTTGCGTAGTGATCCTTTTGTACAAGTGGAGATGAGACATTTTTCAGAGATGCCATTGAAAAGATCCATTTTTAAAGACCACTTATTATGCTACAATTCAAAAACATTTTCCTTCTAGCTTCATTATTCACATCAAATATCCTGGGTTATATTGTAAATGTAAATGTAAATACAATGGCACAGTAACACTGCAAGAATTAGTGAAAGCCTGTGGTGCATTAATAGAATGTATCTGTGGTAATTACATTTGTGTACATATGTGTTTACTTCTTTCCTTTTTTAAGTTTGCAGTCAGACATATAGTCAGCTCATGCCACTGATTGGGATATAACAACCAGAGGTTGTGAACATCCTTGTCTCTGGAGATATGAAGGATACACAAAGGGACTGTCAAACCTTTTGTTTAAAATTTATTAATTTTCCATTGGAAACAACTTACAGAAGTTAGATAGATAGATACATAGATAGATAGATATAGATAAAGATATATAGACAGCTATAATGACACTACTTAAAACATAAGTAGACCTATAACATATACTTAGACTTCAACCCCCCCAGAGAGGGCAGTGAGGTGGGAGGCTCATTACATTCACTCCACAGTAGGCCTAAGCCCATGGAGAAAAATAAATACTAATATTATAATACTAAAATTACTCCAGAGCCTCTTTGGTCATATTTCTTTTCTTTGTAAACATCCTCTTGTTTTGCATTCTTATTATTATAAGCTGTTTGATTTCAGCAACAGTCCCTGTAAATATATAGCATTTTACAATCAAATCAACACTTCTACGATTTTCTAGACTAGAGAATGGTATATTTGATCCTAAATACAATGTAACCTATAAGTTTTTAACATCTGCGTGGCAACATTAAATGTCTGTTAGTTTGAGCAGTTTGAGTAAATTTTTTTACAGGTAGTTGCACAGAACTTAATATTTGTATGGAGCATCTCCCATGATGAACACAATATGCGTTGCACATGCTCAGTAAGTCAGCATTGATGCAGGCTCGTAAGAGAGTTTTATAACCCTCTTCCACTCCCTGCTAATTGGTTTGGGATGGCACTTAATATGGTGGATCCTCCACATGCAAACAGAGTGGAAGTGGGTAGAGAGAGGGTGTAGGGGTGACTTTGGAAAAGGCCCCACCATTAGATGGCCCCAAACTAAGAACATGGTAGTTTCAAATACCCCTTCAGAAAGTAATGTAAAATTAATTATATTTATGAGGTATGAGCCCAATCATTGAAGAACATTAGTTAATTGCAGCATTGCTGCAGTAACATTATACAACAAAGCAAATGTAAAAATAAGCATTAGTAAATTTCAACAAACAATGTTACTTACAGAAGTGTGAACAAAGCTTGATTAGAGTTTATAATGCATGCATAAAACAGCAAAACCTAATGAGATAACTTTTTAAAAGTATTTTACTCAATATATACTAAGAATATACTCAATTTAACTATAAATGAATTTGAATAAATGAACAAATTTCATACCGGATTTGCTGTAGAAGCTACAAAAAGCTATACATATCTAAAGTTCCTTGGGAATTATATTGTAACACAATATAGCAATTACATATTTCTGATTTTGAATTATGAACTATTTGCTGTCCTCTTGGGCTAAGCTACTGTATATTAGGGCTGCAGTTAACAATTATTTTCATTATTAATTAATCTGTCTATTATTTTCTCAATTAATCAATTAATTGTTTGGTTTATAAAATGTCAGAAAATGG
Source organism: Thunnus thynnus (assembly GCF_963924715.1). Taxonomy (NCBI): domain Eukaryota; kingdom Metazoa; phylum Chordata; class Actinopteri; order Scombriformes; family Scombridae; genus Thunnus; species Thunnus thynnus. The sequence continues at coordinate 28,627,472 of NC_089526.1, read as the reverse complement.
TGAAAAATATTGATCACTGTTGATGACTTCATATCAATGCATGTTTTGTGCTTTCTTGTATCGCAGGTGACCTTCAGTTGCGGATCACCTGCTGTCCCATGGTCCAGCTTGACGTCAAACGCTACCACTATTATTATTAGTCATATTTGCCCATTGGTACCACTATTATTATTAGTCATATATCTATTATTATTATTGTTGTTATTGATATTATTATTGTTGCTGTGCTTCTCTGTGTCTCTCTCTCCCCTCTACCCTCTCCCTCTTTCTATCGCAACCCAACCAGTCGAGGCAGATGGCCGCCCACCTAGAGCCCCGTTCTGCTTGAGATTTCCTCTTGTTAAAGGGGAGTTGTTCCTTTCAGCTGTCGACAAGTGCTGCTCCTAGGGGAATGTTGGGTCTCTGTAAATTAAAGAGTACAGTCTAGACCTGCCCTATGTGAAAAGTGCCCTTAAATAACTTCTGTTTTGATTTGGCGCTATATAAATAAAATTGACTTGACTTAACTTGACTTCAAATGTCTATTTTTGTCCCAACCAACAGTCCACAACCCAAATTTATTCAGTTTACTGTCATAGACGACTAAAGAAACCAGAAAATATTCACATTTGAGAAGCTGGAACAAGAGAATTTTGCCAATTAATCGATTATCAAAATAGTTGCCAATTAATTTAATAGTTGTCAAACTAATCGATTAATTGACTAATCGTTGCAGCTCTACTGTATATTCCATACAGAAAAATTATGATGGCAACAATGTGCCATAAGGATTTATTTAGTATTGTTTCATTTATTGTTACTGATGTTGCTGGAGTGAAAAAAAACCCCTCTGACACATTGCTCTATATTTTAAGATATAGGTCTACACTGTGAATACTAATAAGATACAGGTTTAAGAGTGGATGAATTACTTATGTATTCTGATATGCATTTCAAGAAACCAAAGCAGAACTGCAAACAACTATTTCAGTTTTTGTAGATGCTTCAAAATCAGTGTATAAAGATGTGAATAAAATTAAATATTTAAAGAAAAAAATACATGAATATAGAATTATTTCTCTGTTCTTTTCTGGCAAATCATTCCTGGATATGCTTTTGAGGAACATCCCACAGTGCCAGACACAGTCAAAGTGCCATGCGTCTGTGTGTGTATTTCTCCATTGTGTGTCTACAGCCGGCCTTTTGTTCTGGATCTCTGTGCTGTGCAGGAAGGTCTAGACAGCTGACACTTACCTAATCCATGGGGCTGCCTGAGGCCATCTCCTGTTGGCTGACCTCTTTCTCACACAAAGGACAGGAGGCCTTCTAATTGAAAAAGCTGGGGGAAAAAAAAGATAATGAAAACATTTACAGAGGTAAGAAAGTGAAGTCACTTAGGTAACTCCACAAATTTTGACAATGTAGCTAGGTAATGAATCTTACAATTTAACAAAAGAGAAATGGAGTTTCAGAGGAATTTCTAAAAGAAGGAAATAAATGTGTGTCTCATATGAAGTGAGTGATAAATCATTGTCCAATTAATGAAGAAGGTTTGATTTATATTTAAATCATTTCAAAATTATAAGAGCAAAATGTCTGTCCCATTAAATGTCCTCCCATTAAAACAAGTTTAACTGTTTTAAGCTAATATAATCTATCGTTTCAAATCACTTAAAATATCTAAATTGCTATTATGCTACATGTTCAGAGACATTTTTCTTCTTCTTTTTGTCATACAGTAGTGGTTTTAATTATTTCATAGTCTGCATTCAATTTATTGTTAAAGTACTTCTGTGAAATTGCCAAATAAATGAAGTTTACTAAGCTATTATTGATATATATAACTTCCATCTTTTTGAAAGAATGGCCTTATATGAAAGCAGATGTGATCCATCATCCAGTAAAAAACTTTTAAACTTTTAAAAGCTCGAACAGCATTAGCTAGACCTACAGCAGACATACAGACCTCCATCTAATATCATTTACAGCCAAAACTTCCAGTTCATGCAGAAAATTTCTGGAGACAAATTCTGCCAATTACAATTGTCAAAGCATTATTATATGGTCAGCGACACATCAAAATTGAAAATAAGCTGCACTCTGAATACTTTTAACCCTGACCTTCAAATTTCTGGGAGGGAAAAAAAAAGTTTAATATTCAGCCTTTAATATTGCATCTTGCTAAAATGATGATCAGCATCTGTTTTTCAACTGCATCACTCCAAAATCTGATTAGTCATAGAAGGTGTGTGTCTTCTCCAGCTGGTCTAGAGGGTGTTAAGTGACTCATCCAAGGCAATGGTGTGTATTGGGGAGGTGGGAGGTGGGGGGTGAGCGGGTGAGGAGGGGGGGTAGGATAGGAATGTTTTTCACACGCCCATGCTGTTGTGTACCACGCTGCCTCCACGGTGCCGTCAGCCCCCGATCACGCACCGACTCCCTCTCCCATTGGCCGGCGCCTAACACACCTTTGCGTGCCATTGGGCGACGCGGTAAGCCACGCCCTTCTTTTCCCCACCGCGTTTGAAACGATGAATGGGAGCGAGGCTGAGGAGAAACAGACAATTTCGGGTTAAAGTGGTCCCGCAAGACTCCAAGGACGAGTAGTCAGCAGTTAAACCGGTTCCCTGAACACTACTCACAGACTCACATAGATGTAAGTAAATCATTTTAATTCCTACAATGTCATGTCAAGTGCTTTATGTCGACAAACTTGTCAATTATCACAATTATATAAGTTATATGAGCGCTTGATGTTAATGGGGAAAAACACAAATTTATATTGTTCTAATAGATAATGGCTTTTAGTTTATAATGACACATAATGATGTGCGTCAAGCGTCTTCCATCACCAGCTTGTCTAGGTCATATAATGTCACGAAGTCATATACAGCATGTCACTGATGGGTATTGAGTTGTGTGATGATAACTGTACTGTGTGTGTGTGTGTGTGTGTGTGTGTGTGTGTGTGTGTGTGTGTGTGTGGTGGTGGTTATCTATGCTGGGCCAGGTCAGGTCAGGGAGAGGTGCTTAGGTGTTGTGTGACTGTTTGTGTAAGTAGTAGCACAGTTGGTGCTTTTGTCAAGAAGAGAAGTAGGTGAAAGGGCCCCAGTGCTGAAGAGCAACAGCTGATCATGCTCACTTCACATGCTCCTTTAAAGTTCTTCACAAGACTACCTTGTGCTCTGTTTTGAAAAATAATAATCAAAATTAAATCAAAGAACAGTCTAGAGTGTTTTCTTATGCTTATTTTTGCTCTTTTACCACAGTTGCACCATGGAAATCGAGGAGCCACACTCGCACATCCAGGGTGAATTACAGCCTGCCCCTATGGGTGCAGGTGACATGGAGGCTGTGGAGGCGCTGATGTCCATGACGAAGCACTGGAAGACCAGGAGCTTCAGGCTCAGACACTTCAGACCCCCAACTCCCTCCTCAGACTGCTCAGAGGACGACTCTGCCCCCCCTGGGCCTACTGCGCTACAGGACTCTCCTCTGGTAAGTGATCCATATGTGTTGACGGTTGTCAAGTCAGGCCAAGGAACCAAGGCTTTTGCATAACCAGGCCTAGAAGTATTTGTAGTGTTGTCTATGCTCTCCCACTTGTACAAACTTTCATCTACTTGAATTTAGATGGTGAAGTCATCTCCAGTCTTCTCTTAGCAAAGCAACACAACTTTTATCCTAATACTGCATGTGGCTCCAGGCCTTCAGTGTCAAGTTAGTGTATGTTATTACAAATGTTTTTGTGTATCTGTGGAGAATTTATAAATGAGTCACATAAATTATTAATACATCTCTTTTCATTTCCTTTCAGTGTATGACACCGCCATACAGCCCGCCCAACTTTGAGGCCACCCATCCACCCTCATTAGTGTCCCTTCATCAACCTTCAGAAGAGACTCTTCCACACACACACACTCCTGCTTCTCGGCAGCTGTTCCAGTGCACCAGTGTAATCCGCCACACTGCAGATGGCCAGCATTGTTCCTGTAATGTTCATCCTGTGTCTAGGGAAGACAGGCTCACTCAGGTGCACACAAAAGACTCTGACACAGATTTGAACTCTAAAGTAAGGCTGGATAGTAGAGACTCTGAGGAGAATATTATAATGCAGTCTGACTCTAATGCTGCCACGCCACAAAAACCAGTCACTGAGACTTTGCCAAATGTGGGTGAAGCCAGCCAAACCCAGATGACTGTTTCAGGCTCGGATAATAAATCAGACACACCCCAGTCTGTCTCCTCTGTCCAGGCTGGTATTGCTGGGGTCTCTCCTGTGCCTGTCTACTGCAAGATCCTTTCTGTCTCACCTTCGTCTACCAGCACCACTATTATGCACAAACCTGTCACAGCTGATATTCAGCAGCCACAACAACACTTATTACCTATCCCATCAGCGATCACCACGGTGCCCGCACAGCAACAACAGCAGCACCAACAGCAACAGGGTTCTCCTGCCCAGGTCTTCCTCTTTGGGGGTCAGGTGGCAAAAGGCCCTGTAATGCTTCTAGTCCCGCAGCCAGCTGTTCCTACTCTCTACGTTCAGCCGGCGCTTGTGACCCCCGGTGGCACCAAGTTACCAGCCATCGCCCCTGCGCCCGGCCGTGCCTTGTTGGAGCAAAGACACACCCCGCTGCAGCCAGAAGTGTCCCGTGTGCGCAGTCACATTTGTCCCCATGAGGACTGCAGCAAGACCTACTTCAAGAGCTCTCACCTCAAGGCCCACATGAGGACACATACAGGTAAGAGATAAAGGATTTAAGTGTAGAATTTGACAATTGTAGGACCAAATATATTATTAAATGTACCTGTACCTTATGCAGAAAATCAGTAAAAAGAGGACAGTGCTGCAAGATAAAAGTATCAAACGTGGGATCTTATTATACCACTGTTGGATAATATTTAAAAAAGGCCTCAATTTCCACTTCACTGTCTGTGTTCCAACAGGTGAAAAGCCCTTCAAATGTAAGTGGGAGGGCTGTGAGCGGCGATTCTCACGCTCCGATGAGCTGTCTCGCCACCGTCGAACCCACACAGGAGAGAAAAGGTTTGCCTGCCCCATGTGCCTCAGCCGCTTCATGCGCAGTGACCACCTGGCCAAACACGCCCGGCGACACCTAGCAGCGAGGAAGACACACTGCTGGACATTAGGGGGCACCCAGTCTGCTGACCTCATTGTCTCGGCAGCTGTCTGACTGAAGGGATCTGAATGAGAGACAGAAGGAAGACTGTGAAACTTTAAAATTGAATGTAAGGCTTTATGCAGCTGAGTCTAAGTTGCATGTAAAGTCTGTGCTGCCTTTTTTTTTACTGTTATTTAATGGTTGAAGTTGAATATAAATGTAGTTAGAGACAGTTTATATTTGATTTCCCACAACTGTATCGCCTTAAACTGAGCAATTACTATGAAAATATTGACTGTAGATAGTATTTTGTAAGTAATTTTCACAATAGTTTTACAAATTATGCTAGATGTATGTTTATCTTTCAGTGATTTTTGACCAAAGAATGTTGAATATTGTTTTTTTTGTGCCACATGAGAATCTTTGTTTCAAAATTATTTTGCACAATGCTATTTTCTTACAGGGAAAACAGAATTCTTTATTAAACTTGAACACATGTACACTATTTTCTCTTGGTCAGTGAATTTGTCCAGATTTCTTTTAGTTGAGTTTATTTCGTGTCCTGCTCAACCAGTGAGTGAGGCAGACTGTTCCAGTAGGAGCTAGTTTGAACTACTTTATATACAGCTAGTTTAGTCCAGTGGTTCCAAACCCAGGGGTCAGGCCCCTCCAAAGGGTCACCAGATAAATCTGAAGGGTCATGAGATGATTAATGGGAGAGGAGAGAAGAGAACACAAAGTTCTGATACACAATCCTGTTTTCAGTCTCTGGACTTTTTATCTAATCGTTGATTTTTTTTGGTGAAATATTGGATCATTTGAACATCTATTGAAATGAAACCATGTAAGGAGTTTAGAGGGAAAAGTTACTATTTGTTGGAGCTGTTAACAACTCAGACATCTGAAATGTGACCCCGACTATACACTGCTTTTTGTAAGACGTCAAAAACCAAAAAGGTTGGAAACCACTGGTTTCATCTTTAACAATGTGTTGTATTTTAAAAGCTTGTTATATTATCCATTGTGTGAAATCTTCATCTGAAAAATGACTAAAGCTGTCAAATAAATGTAGTGGAGTAGAAAGTACATTTCCTGCTGAAATGTAGTGAAGTGGAGGTATAAAGTAGCATAAAATGGAAATACTCAGTAAAGTACAAGTACCTCAAAACTGTACTTAAGTACTTCAGTAAATGTACTTGGTTACTTCCCACCACTGTTCTAGAAAGAGCTTCAGTATTTTACAGGCATCTGCAAAGACTTTAGTATAACTCACTTTGTTCAGAGGTGATCTGACCCCTGTGAGAGATTTAGCTCATCAAACCAGATCTACTTCAGCCTGTGATCACATTATCCAGGATGAGAATTGGATTAAGTCATCAGGTTATGAAACTATCTTTGAGAAAGAGGTATCAATTATTAAGATGTGTTTGAACAGCTGCTGCAGGGCTTCACTGTACACATCATTTATAGTCTGCTATGATTATAAAACTGTCACAGTGACTCAGTCTGGTCAATGAGGTGTTTATTACTGTTCATTTTGACAAGCACAGCTACAAGTTAATTCATCATGCCTTGGACACAGATTGGAGGACAACTTCAAAGATATGATACATGCTGTGCAACTTGCACAGTTCGGGAGTAATATTCTTTCAACACAATCATAAATGTTGAAAAATATCCTTAAACAAATACAATAGAAATAGCAAAATTGATTCTTGCATTATAAATGTTTTTTAAAGATGCCATTCCACGTCAGCTGATTCGTTATCCATCAACACTTTCTTTGTTCCATCTGAAGCACATGCTAATTAACTTGCTTTGCTATCATGGCGTAGCAGTTACCTGCCAGTCCTTCACTAGTCTGGGAGCTAGCCAAGGTAGCGCTCTGCACTTTGGTAAAAAAAAACACTGAAACACCATTTTACTGGTGAACACTGAGCCATTAGCTTCCCAACCACACTGGATTTTTCCAGGAGTGGATTTCATAGAGACACTGTACATTGATCACACTGGTTTTATTTACAGCATCACACAGATGAGTAAATGCACCTTCATATACAAGCCTCCATTTCAAAACACCGAGAAGGACAAATGATTTTAAATGTAATAATGGAATTAAGTTCTCATCACAAAAAAATAAACAATACAACCAATTAAAATCATAAATACACATCTTGTAGCAAAGCATCCTACAAGATCAGAACTGTAGTTCTGTTTAAATACACTGCTTCACTCAGGGATACATTTCTTACTTTACAAGACTGGCAACAGCAATTGAGACTATAGATAATACATTTTTCAAATATAATCATTTAAAATCATTATATGTCTACTGTATGAGTGTAAACTGTATTTCATAGCAAAGGGAAGAATGCATCTGTCTTTTTGGAGTCATCCATTTTGTTGCATACTAATTACTTAACATCTACTTGGGTGTTCCAGGTCTAATCAGATACTACACTGTACATTGAGGTTTGCGAGATGAATCCAGGCTGGTCCCAGCAATTTCAAGCACTATCTGCACTGTTGGTTCAGTTCATCCCAGTGGAATGTAGACCAGGGGAAACTAGCAGCAGAAACCAGTGGAGGAAAGAAGCCTTCCTGTCCTGGTCTGATGATTGCTAAGCTGGGACAGAGAGTGCAGCCTCTGTTTGGCAGGAATTGAGGAAATAAGGGACCAATGAGAAGTTCTTCAGTGTAGCCTCCTGGGTGACACCAGTGTCCTGCATCTCAAACCTGGTGGAGGAAAATGAATCACAGTTGAGGACTAAAATTGCACATTATAAGGGTTTCTCTCAAGTCCAAGTTAAAAATATTTCACCATTGAATTTCTTACCAGTCTCTAGAGGAGATGACATAGTATACAGGCGGTGTGGGTGAGTCAGTGGAGGTGCAGAGTGGCTGACCCAGACTGTAGGCCCCTGCATGGGAGAACATGAGCCAGTCTCCAATGTTGAGCTCAGGCAACAGACAGTGCTCCACGACCTGGTCCAGGTCATCACCAGAGGGACCCCACAGGCTGCTGCTGAACATGGGAGCATCTAGTGCGGTATTCTGTTGGCACAGAAAGTAAAGATTGTCTGTTAATACATGTAGTACAACAATACTTTTCATGAACTAACGTGAGTTGTATTTAAAGGATCAGTGTGTAGGATTTAGTGGCATCTAGTGGTGAGGTTGCAGATTGCAATCAACTGAATACCCCTCCCCCTCGTCTTCTAAGCATGTAGGGGAACCTAAGGCCCTCTCTAGAGCCAGTGTTTGGTTTGTCCGTTCTGGGCTACTGTAGAAACATGGCAGTCCAAGCTCTCCCTATGTAGATTTAAAGGGCTAATTCTAAGGTAACAAAAACACAGTGATTCTAATTTTCAGGTGATTATACACTAATTAAAGCATACTTATGAATATTATAGTCCATTTCTACCAAATTTGTTCCACTAGATATCACTAAATTCTGCACACTGCATCTTTAAAGTAGCCAAAATAGCACACCTCTCATGTTGAGGCCACTGCTTGTCACATTTATTCCAGTAGACTGGTTAACGGTTTAGCTAACTTTTAATCTTCACCTTTTGAAATTAATTGTATTTTACACAATCTAAACGAATGTAATTATGCAAACTGCAGGTAGTGCAGTTCACATGGGTGTTGACTGGGTAGGTGGGTCATACTGTAGTGTGTACGTTAACTATGGGTTATTAGGACAATAAAAACACTTCAGTTTTTACTGTCAACTCTCATTGGACCATCCCATATAGAAAAAGGTTGAATGAAAGAATGATCTGTGGCTACATCTTGACCCACAGAGAACCTTTGAGACCAACTCACCTTGTGAACAGATGGAGCAGCAATCAGTGTTTCAGCAAGTTTGCTGGCAAACGATCCATACACTCCCTCATTCATGAAGTACTGAAACTCTGGCTCATCATCAGGAGATGGATCATCTGTTCAGCAACATGGGAAAATGTGTGAGTGTAATGGATTCTTTCACACATTTGTGGAGTTTTCTTGTTGGTGCTGTTTTTAGGTTGACTTTAGTCATAATCCTCACTGTTTACTGTCTGTACTGTCTACTATCTATCTGTGAAAATGAATATCATGCCACTGACCGTGTTCCTGGTCCTGGCGATCGCGTGCCACCACCTCCTTGGAGATGATGTTGGTTGCCAGGGTGAAAGCAGAGGACACAAAGTAGCCACCAGGTTCAGCAATGATGGAAACTCCAGTAGACGGAGGGAAGTATAGGTCCACCATAGACATAACTGCACTATTGATCTGCAAAAGAGATAAGAATGGTAACAAAGTCAAGTAGGCAGGTCTTTCACATTCACATTTAAAACATTACTTGATCACATTGTCAGCTTTGCAGAGTGGTTTAAAAAGGACCTTTGACTTGCTGACTATGATTGGGTTGTATGATGTTGCATTTTTTCATCACAGTAAATCTTAAATATTGAATGATAAAGTGTACTGACCAATTCCAGCTGGGTCTCAGAGCCGCTGAAGCCGCCTCCAATGTCCAGGATTTTCATATTGAAGCCAATTTCCTCCTAAAGCAGATAAAGTTTGTAAATGTATAACCAACACAGTTATTGCCAAAGCACTGAGAGCAAATGTTTCTGGACCAGTGTCCAAAACACAACAGTGAAGATAGAAGCCAATGGAGATGGCAGTCACTGAACTGAACAGTTTAACTAGCTACATAATATATAACTTTACTCACTCCCATATCAAAGACACAACGAGCATCAGAGATGGCATGAACATATACGTGGTCATCCTCACAAGGGCTGGAAATTAGAGACCTGTGGGGGGACACAAAGAGGCTGTTACAGGTTGCACTTTGACACATTAACAACAGGTTAAAAATTTCCCATGCAGCAATTTGGAGGTTGAAATAAATAATTAGTTTAAGCGAGAGCTAAGGTAGAGAGCTGCAGTGATCAGACCACCACATAGTTAACACTATCCTCAATATCCTCCTAAATAAAGGCAGATGACTTCATATAATGTACAGTGCTGTCACTAGGGTAAACTACAGTCAGTGTGCGCAAGTGCATCTTTTGCAATTTGTTGTTGAGTCAAGGGATATAATAAAGAGGGGGGAAGAAGGTGTTTTATTGTAAAAATCTTTAGGTGAAAACATTGCATTGCGGCTGTTTTTCATAAAATCCTATGATCAGTATTTGCTCTACTTCACACAGTCATAGTGTATTTCTGCAGGACTTGCCTGACTCCCACCACCTGCACACCCAGCTCCTTAGCACTCTCCAGCAGATGCCTGCAGTCTTTGAGGGTACAGCCAAATGCCATGCTCATCTCGTCATCCTGGTTAGATGCTTCTGTTGAAACCTGCAGCAGCAGCCTGAAGTAAAAGGAAATAAAACACTATGATTCCTGTTTGTTGAAAAAGAAAAAATTATCAAGCCAGCCTGAATGTTGACAGTGTTGAAATGGCAGCTTTAAAGTGACATGATCACAGGCAGTAGTAGCAACACTTACTTGGCATTGGGGTGGCAGCGAGAAATCTTGCGTAGCTCTGCTTCATTATCACACACCAGGAGGTCAATGCCGTTCTTAGCAGCGTATTTAATCTGGGAGACCTGTTTGCAAACACCACTGTAGATGATGTCTTCAGAGGGAATACCGTGGCTCTGCACCAACTCAAGTTCAAACTGAAATACAAAGAGACAAAGCATTACTTCTTCAATATACTCTACATGTCATCATACCATGTCCATCTTGCATGGGTTTCTATGGACAAAATGTTTGATAGAACTTAAATGTGCAAGTGTTTTCAGGTGTGTGAGTGGAGAAGGGGAGGATACTGTCAAAAGTTATCTAACATGTTGGTGAAAGAAAGATATGGTGCAAAGTACCTTGTTGGTGCATATGAATCCAGTGCCAAGGGCAGCGAGAACTTCAATGACAGCTGGACTGCTGTTGCATCTGACAGGATAGAAGGGTCTAATTTGGGCCATGTGGGTTCGCCAGCGAACATGCTGCCTCATTATAACTCCCAGGTCTGCTACAAAGAATGCATTCTTCTCAGACTGAGGAGGAAGGAAACATACATGTAGGTGAGTCAAACAATTAACACGCAATTAGTCAACACTAATAACGTAATTACATTATCATTCTTTGCAGGTATGAAACTTTACCACAAGTAATAAACAATACAATGCAATGCAATAACTGGTGTTTAAAGAGGACCTATTATGCTCATTTTCAGCTATATATTTTTGTGGTACTCCACTAGAGTAGCTTTGCATGATTCACAGTTCAAAAAACTCCTTATTTATCTTATACTGGCCCTTTATGCAGCCCCTCAGTTCAGCCTCTGTCTCTAACAGTAAGTCTAACTCCTGTCTCTTTAAGGCCCCCCTCCTGATGAGCCCACTCTGTACTGATTGGGCAGCTTTCTGGAAGCCTGCTGAGGGGCAGCCGTATCAGAGCCGTGTTTAAGTTACTGCTGATGCAAACCCGACATTTCCTGCTTTACTGCTTTGTATTAAAAGCTTTTAAATGACTAAATAATGGAAGACTTTTATTGTGAAGAATTTACAGGAAGTGAAACGTGTTCCTCACTGAATTAGCAGAGCTTTGTTAGCAGTTGAAAAAGCGGTCCAAACAACAACAACATATGGAGATATTTGGAGCTCTTTGCTCAGCGGATCAGTTAGAAATAATGCAGGGAGGAATAGTACAAACAGAAACAGCCACAGTGATGATGATGTTTGATGAAGAGCTGCAGACAACCAGCACACCTCAAACAGGTAAACAACTTATTTTACTTTGCCCTGCTGTGTAATGGAGTCGTGACTACCCCCAAAACAATGAAAAAACGGTATAATGTTAGCGGAGCAGAGCAGTGAACTTGCACACTGTGAGTGGAGCAGATGACCATATAAAGATATCTGTCACAAGCCGACGTCGGCTTGGGCTGAAAGTAGAAAAAAACGTTGGGAACTGAGGGTTCAGAGCAGTCTGAAGCTGGTGCCTTTTGCTCACAGGGATTACTTCTACATACATTTACGTCGTTATTTGACACATCGGCCACTTTTAACATGGACATCTGACATTACACACACACACATATGTATGTGTATATATATATATATATATATATATACATGTGACTGAAAATAAGGAAAAGCATAATAGGTCCTCTTTAAGAATATTCTAAGACAGTAAGAAATCCAGATTTGTTAGCATGTGCTAAATACATGTTGTTACAGCGAGACCTCTTACCAGAGTTTGTTCATAAATGTGACTGTCAATCACATCACACAGGGCCGTGCCTCCCTCCAGAAGGCCAACAGAATACTGTGGTTCATCAACAATTCCTTTCATCCTCTCAACCGTTTTCTGCTAATCCGACAGGCATAAAGAATATGGCTAGTCCGAAGTGGTTTTGCTCGCTTCCTCTCGAGCCCCTGGGTCCTAGGCTTATGCAACAAACTGCACAAGAAAAAGAGAAAAGTCATAATGAGCCATGAAGTTCAAAAAAGAAAACAATTCAACCATATCTGGACAATGCATTTTCAATGATGGTGTCCAGCTCTTTTCTAGTTTATTCAGTAGCTGTAACCTAAACCTTTCTGATGAGATCCCTGATCAAACAAGTCATTTTCAGTGAACAACCAATCAGAGCACAGTACAGGTTCCACGTTATGGGGTAGCATTGTGGAAGGCCTATTCTTCTGAAAAGCCTCTGTGAAAACACAGAGTCTGGGGCACAGGGTTCATTTACTTTACCATCAATTACTCCCAACAATCACCATTAAGCCCAGAGCTGGTGACCCGTAAAGGGTCTTTTTGATGGCATTAACCAAGGTACAATACTGGCGGCGTCTGTGTCCCAAACTTTACTTTCAATAATGTTGCACAATACGTCAGAGAAGCACAGTAGTCTGGGCTGGACCAGATGTGACATGACTGTGGTTTTTGGAGGTTTATATAGGGAGACTAACTTGTGCCTAGAAAGCCTACTATATTTTAGACCACCATGACAAGGTCAGGCTTACTGCTGTACAAGGGCTGCAGTCACTGACAGACAGGTGTATAAGATGAGTAAAATTGCTGAATGATCAACAGCTTTAGGGCGACAAGTAGAAGCAAATCCAAGTTAGGCAACAGAGATTGTCACCACAATTTTATGTGTAACTATAAATTCCTGAAAACAACAAGTATGCTTATTGTATACACACGTCTGATCAGCTGTGTGTGAAGTACTGTGCATGAATAATGGACAGGCAGTCTGCTACAAACAAATGAACAGACAGAAGGAGAAGGGTCAATTTCCAGTGGCTCCTTGATTTCATTGTGAAGGAAAATTTAATTACTACAATTACACAAAAATTTGTAGGCTTTAATATTATAATTATTAAGTCCTCTGCTGAAATATGAGTTACAAAAGGTTGGCTGAACTTTATCATGTCTTTAAAAATCAACCAAGCCTTTATGTAACTTAGAAAATGTTTAACTATGTCACTCAACACATTTCCCTCATGAAACAGGTGATGACTTTAATGGGGACATACTAGTACAGTTAATGAATTATATTCACATTTCACTGCAGCAAGAACTGTGCTGAAAACATACATTGCAGGATTCATTATCTACAACCAAATGATTCTCTCTTTTATTGCAACTAAATCAGAGCAAGAGAAGAACTACTGCAGATAAAAGCAGCCCAGAGCACAGCGTCCTGTTATTTTAATGGAAGAGCTGAAAATAGATCTGAAATGCTAGATCTAAAATAACTAGACTGTTTGTGATTTATCTGGGACATTCTGCTATTTATTCCCTCTGTCAGCTATGTTTATGCAACAATTTATCACGATGCATTCATTAACAATTATTATACTACGCTGTAAAGAGACACATATACGTTATAGTCACAGAATACCCTCAGTCCTGCAATCACACCTAACTTACTCACATGGATGAGTCCTGGGATGAACTCGTCCGCTATCAGCTAGGATCCCAAGGTGGCTCGGCGTTGAAGTCAAATGGCTCTCGGTATAGAGCTGCCCCTAGATCCTCTGGATAGTTGTTGTACACCTGCAAAGAGACAGATGGGGACAGGGCACAAAGGAATCAGCCACTGACAGATACAACTGAAGAGGAGAGTAACTAACATATGCTCCAGTCTTCCTTTACATAAATGCAACATTTGTGCAATAATAATGTTAAATCTATAAACTGATGAAGCAAATAATTGTAAGCAGATGAGCAGACAATATGTTGTGAGTGCTGTTTTGTAATGACAATAAAGGGAAAGTTAATGTTTTTTTTGTTGTTTTTTTTTCCTGTAATGACCATTTCCATGTTTGGAATGTTATCCTTTGCTACCATAATAAACTAAATTGACAAGAACTGATGCAATCATGACTGGCAGTTTTAAATAAACTGCGTTAGTTCACATCAGTAAACAGTGTTTTCACACAGTGGCCCTGTGATCAAGCTTCTACCAAGAGCCCCAGTTGACATTTCGTACATGAGTAACCTCGCTTGCTATTGTAACAGGTTGCTTTGCATGCATTGGTAACGTTAGCATAATCTTTTAGCATTAGCTACCTGGCTACATACAAGACAAATATCAGCAATGTTATGTGACCATTTGTCACCATTTTCCAACGATAATTCTACTTGTTAACGTTATCTTTAACTTCTTATAGCTAGTATTTATGGCTTGCAGGTAAACTACGTTACTTAACCCGTTAATTTAACAACATGCTAATTAGCGAGCTAACAACGCGGTTAGCTAACGTTACTTACGTCTGCGGAAAACCCAAAAGAGGGGACAGAACGCTTTTTCTTTTTAGGCGGAATTTTTAAAGAGTTGTGGGGTTACTAAAAGAGAAAATAGTTACTGCCATGGACGTGGTGGATTAAAGCCGAGTTATTGTCGATCGAGGTTTTGTAGGTGCGAGCTACGTATCATTTGTAACGACCGAGCGGAGGTCGAGTCAGCGGTGAGATGGACAGACAGACAGTAACAGTACCGACAGTTGCGTCAATGACACAAAAATTAACCGTTTCATATCCGGCTAAGATATCAAAATAAAATACAGATTGAGGAACTTTTTGAGTAACGCAGGTTTGAAAATGCAAATATAACATCAGTAAATTTGTATGTTTAATTTGCGGAAATTTATTTTCATAGTTAATAAGAATGAGCAATCATAACATATCTTGTTAATTATAAAACAACACTATTTCCGGTTTGATTGTGCTAAATGTGGTGGGTTAACACGTTGTTGTTATGGGCGGAGTTAAGAGCTGTCAAATCCAAAGACAACGACAGCGAAAAGATAATGGATGGTGCGTCCATAAATTACTATATAGCCTAACAACAACAGTATAATAATAATAATAATGATAATAATTAATATTATAGTAATTTGTATTATTTTAAGATAATATCATGTAATATAGATGAATATGTTGTCTTTTCTCCATACAATTTATATAACACGAAGTTTCAGTAACTCTAAAAATCACTCCTTAGTTGACTACAATCTATAACATTAGTAACATTAATAATAATAACATTAGTATATAAGCTTAATAGACCAGTATCAAATTTAGCATGAATTACCTGGGTTACGTCTTCCTCGTGTTTCCCATGGCTCAGTAATAAGGACAAAATGCTGTCCAGTAAAGTTTGCAGAATTTTCCCTTTTTTTCTGGAGTCAAAATCAACAGTTGCGATGCATCAGTCCAATAAGTAATGAGTAGATGGATGCATGTATTTTTCCTTCAAGTTCAAGCTCAAACTGGATTTTCCCCTCACTTTGCCTGTGTTGTTGTGACTTTGAGAAGTTGTGCTTGCCTCTGAAAATGAGAGTCTGGGGCAGTGTTTTTTTCAAGGAGATAAATTTGCATGTCTCCCTCCTCAACGCTGGAGGAGGAGGGTGCCAAGGAAAGCTCAGCTACTGTTAGCCAAACAGAAGGGAAGTCTTTCCTTTGGGGCTGTTTTGACTCCATATCAAAACTGACTGTACTGACATCATCTTGGTCTTAAGAGGTCCACATACCTGAGTAGAAAATTTATGATTCAAATGTGTCTAATAGAATAGTAAAGCTGTTAATTTTTATTCTGTAATATACTGTTATCAATAGAATATTTGTCAGAAAAAATTTAAAATATATATACATGAAAATATGTATTAAGTTTGCCTTTGGGGTGTTTGCCTGTTTTCTTGAAGCTAAAGTCAATTTTCAGCAGTGTCTGTGCAGTCTTTGATTTCAAAGAATTGTTACAGAGTGGTAGGGTATAGTATATATAGTACAGTCTGTTCATAACTGAAAAAATACACCAAAATATGTATCCATGGAATACACACAACGACAAGTTTTAATTCTCAGTTCTGCACAGGATTCAATATAATAAAACCAGACACCCTATTACTCCTTGGTGATCATGTTACCAATAAACAAAGCAGATCCCCTAAATCTTTACCACCCTAATTGACCCACATTGCATTTTAGACCTTATAACAGTGCATGGATGTGTTGTTTTTTACCAACTAACTAGAGCAGTTGTGTGAATTCACATAACTGTGAAATTCTTCACAGTGTTAGATGAGCTTTGCACACTCCTTGGGGAGGAAAAACACAATAGCAGCGTTTGTTTCACGAATAAAACTACTGCTCAGAATCTATTGTAAAGGCTGGAGAGGCAACGTCTTTTCCTTGGACTGCAACACAAAAGCTGTTCCGTGTTTTGTGCCTGTTTTCTCCGACACTAAATGAGACTATGTATATATAAGTCTAATCACACATAGCATCTAAAGTGGCTTCCAGTAATGCACAATGTTTGATTTCCATTGTTTGGATCATAATAGCCATTGCAGCCACTGGGTATGTGACAGCGAGACATGTGTACCACCCACTGCAAGAGCAAATACTCCAGTGGCTGCATTGTGCAGCAGGAATTCTTATTTGCAAACATTGCAAACAGATTACATCAACACACAGACTAAGCATAGATTAACCCTGACTGACCAAAAGTCTCCATTCAATTAGGAATTCACAAAACAATCCAACAGTAAAAAGGCAAAACTGATTACCCTTTATATCTTTTAAGCATAAAGTAATAGTATAAACAGAAGTCTATATATACAAACACAGAACCAATAAGATAATACATGAATCTACAGTATCACTCCATACTTGAATATGATAACTTATTGACTCATTATATGGACATGAGTGACTGGTTAAACCCACCATGAATTGGTCTTATGCAACACTCAAGTGTTGTAGGTGTTGTTAAGTCACTCAGCAGTGGTTACAGTGCTTTTTGCCAAAGAATGTTGCTAAGAAAAAAGGAACCCCAAACTAACTTTTTCCTCAGACTGATCTGAATGTTAAGCAGGACTATGTAAAGACATTGGCTGCAGGCATGAAACAAATGTGCAAAAAGGAACCTCCTGAGCTAGAGGTGTGTGGCTCCCCCCTCCTCCCTCAAGATTGTTAACTACATATATTTGTGAAAATATACAATCTTCTTACACCTTGATACACCTAAAAGTTAAAGGTAAAATATTTTTGGTTCTACAATAAACCACCTAAAAGGAATTTTCTTTATCTGTGGGCTTTCCCAGGACATGTCATTTTTAACAATTGTATCAAAGTGGTGGAGAGATACAGCAAGATATACCATGATGGTCAAACAATAACACCATCTAAAAAATTATGCACATTTCACCCTCATTTCCTTTCTACCAAGATATTGCAGATTACAGAGTAATTTATTATAACAACTTCAAAATATCATTGTGTCAGTGCATGAGATAATTATAACAGGCTGATTGTAACAGTACATTGTTCCCAAGAAAATCAGACCATCAGGAAGATCTTGTTAATAAAACTAAAATAGATATTTCATGTTACTGTATGTTTAGTTTTTTTCTTATGATTTGTAAGATATTCAACACTTTTAATAATATATAAGAGTGGTGTGCATATGCATAGATATATTGCAGCCTAGATAATGCATTTGTATTCCACAGACTGTAGCATTCTCACATAGCTATTATGTAGGCTATGTGTATATGTGAGTGTGCTTGCATACCTGGAACAAACCGGTCACTGAAGCTCATGTAGTAAGTTCAGCTAGTTTAAAGATTAAACAGGTGATGTGCACATTGAGACAGTGTATACAAAGCATTTAGAGACCTTCATTCTCTGAACACATGAGTGATTCAGCAACAAACTTGCTTCATTCTTTTAGTTCAGAGGGTTCATAAGTAGCATTTTCTAAAGGGATGGAGGAAGAGGAGAGGTGATGGCTATGTGCTTATTACAACAGTTTTAAGATTGGTTAGCTATTATAATGCCCCTGTTCTATACTCATAACTCTTCTAGGCCCCATAAACACACACCTTTTAGACAAACCTCAGGACGTGTGCACTATGATGCTGTGATTTTGGATAAAGTCTGTGATGGTTGTTTCTAGAGAGCCATGGGAGTCCCTGCACAGACACAGTGTTGAATGGTGTGCGTGAGAGGGGATGACATTAAGCCTGTAAACAGTAATTTATCTATTCAATGCTATTTATTGCTAAAACAACAGTTTTCTCTGTGATTGAGTTTGAAGAAGTCACGCACCAGACTCTCAGCAGTAGCCTGCATTCTGCACACTGGCTGATTACAGCCTGTATGAATGTGTGTGTGTGTGTTTGTGTGTGTATGTGCGTGTGTGTGTATGTGTATTTGTGTGTGTGTGTGTCCTGATAACATCCCGGCAGACTGGCCCCTAGCCAGCCATGGGCAAACTCACCCTGTCGTTTGATGTCGAGGGTTGGCTCCAGGCAGACCAAGCATTGTGTCCCAAACAATGAACCCCAGACCCACTGAACTATAAACATGTCCCTTTGGGGGCGTTTTCCTCAGAATCTGTACAGGAGACACCCAAAGTCAGGAAACCTGACCCGGCTTTTCCAAATTTAGTAACTCTAAAGACTCAAATGCTGCTGACTTGGCATCCGAGACTCTCCCTCTCTAATAAGGTAGTAATGCACTTGGAATGTTGACTTGCGCTCAAGTCTGGGGTCGAGGTCTTATCGTATCGTATAATTCAGGAAATTTGGTAAAACTGCATAATAAGATGGAAAAAAAAATGTTGCATCAACTAAATTAGTTTCTGTGAAATTGGCTGTGGCATGAAAATGTCAAACCCATTCCACACAATGAAGACCTTTACTGAGCTGCAATCTTGCTGTTGTTGCTTCAGAGAGTGGCCTCGCTGTCGAGACCTTTATCTGAAGGTTTATGTTGGCAAGTGTCCTTGAACTTGAGTATTGATGACCCACCACAAGGATCAGACTCACATGCTCAACTTGCTCTGCTTCAAGCTGGATTTCCCCCACTGGGAAAATAAAGTACTGAAATGAACATATTTTTGAGGTCACTTCTCCTGCAGTGCCCCCTGTCCACCAGCTGTGGGCGCTGTGAGTTTCCTCACTGAGCGGAGAGTGTGAGAGGCCTTCCGGTTCCTCTAGCAGATCAGCTGACTCTGATGCTGCTGTCAGGAGACCTCACGAACTGTATTCAATGGCAACAATGAAAATTATCAAGCCATAGGAACGCTATAAACAGCTATATTTGCACTGCTAACGGCCACAGTTTTTAATACACAGGTGAGTAAAGTTGTTAAGTCATACCGCTAACTACCACTGTTGTTGTTGTGAGCAAAGCTAAGTGGCTAACGGTAGCTAATCCCTGCTGGATGTTGCTTGACCTTAACCATCTTTTTTTGATAGCTTCGTTTTACACAAAGTATTGTTTAATCATTGTTTATGGCTTCCTAACGTAAGTTACCAGGGAATAAACATATGTAGTGCTGGCTGTCAGCCTGAAATGGACTTGGACACTAAATGAGCCTCTGTTGCTACTGTAGCATCATTTCATCAGCTTGTTGAGTGGTAAACAGTGCCAGGAAGAGCAGCTTTACATTCAGCCACACTGTTTTGTAATTCAGGAGATAGATGTACACAACACAATACTATACCTGTAACGTTGCCAAACTAGTGTTAGTGATAAAGAGAGAGACACAGTGGGAGCATATCTGGGACATACTCATTGTTGTATTATCTGTTGGAATGAATTATAATACAATACACACTAGTCTAAATACAGTTTCCCCTCTCAGTTCTCTCTAGCTGCACCAGTACTGTAACCATGACAGAGTTTTGGCTCATCTCTGCTCCGGGAGAGAAGACCTGCCAGCAAACATGGGACAAAATGATGGCAGCAACTACACGTACCAACAACCTCTCCACCAACCACAAGTTCAACATCCCAGACCTCAAGGTTAGGCTACCCTGCTTTTCATGAGTTCATACTTTTCTCACATACTGAAGTACACAGCCATTAATTTGCGATAATATAGAACCAATGGACTTAACACTCAAGTAGTTTTTGTGGACATGATTTTCTTTCTTGCACAAATCATGATTAATTCTCTAAAAAGAAAAAAAATCCAGATGTTCACAATCAAATGAACTCACCTTATGTATCCACTGTCAAGAGTAAGCTGACTGTGTGTATGGGGAGCAGTCTTTAAACAGATCCGTTGTCTGCATGTTGAGGTGTTGGTGTGGTGAAGTTTTCATCCGCAGAGCAGCTCAGCTCGTCTGATTCGGGTCCTCTCCACGCTGAAGGTGAAGTAACCCTGCTGACCTTGCTGCCACACGAGGCTGCAGTGTTCTCCTGGAACTGTTAGCAATGCATGAGCGGCTTTGGACAAAGAGGCGCCGTCCTAAGCACATAGGGCCCCCTGGATGTCACTGTAGGCTGATTGAACCCCAGATGTCACTGTTTAAACATAACCCCGCTGACCCCCACTTAAAAAACGACCCAAATCTCAGGACTGATGACTCAAAAGTCATAATGTGCTGATGTTTTATTTTCTGCTTTTGTGTCCAAAAACAGGTGGGGACACTTGATGTCTTGGTTGGGCTGTCGGATGAACTGGCCAAATTAGACTCCTTTGTTGAAAGGTATGCTACTGCAGTGTTGGCAATGTTCAGCCTGGACTGAATATTGTCATTCTGATGAAACTGGGCTCTCATAATCATGTTGAATGCAGCCTGTGTCTTAAAGGGCATGAAAAATCTCCTCTCAACCTGTGCAGCGTTCCTGACTCTCTGATGTAGCCGGTGTACCATTCCCTAATCCCTTCCCTTACCTTGTAACGATGAGGAATTTCACAGGGCCCCGAGGCTAGCGAGCCTTGCAGTCTAAACTTGGCAATTTACAGTTGGGTGACACACCAACAGGTCTTTCTTTAGTCATATTTATACCCGATGACTTATGTGCCGCGAGTATGTTTGAGTGTCATTTATAGTCTTTTGGAAATATTGACATCCAAAACTCACACATAGTCATTACTGTCTTAGCCCTGCTTTGCTTCCTCTGTGGATATTTCCAAGACTGTGAGAAAGACCAACCTTACAACACGGTTTCACTTGTTTGACTACAGCCTGGCTTTAATCTAGTTCCTATTTGAAGTTTCCGTTCAGCATAAATGAAAAAAGAATACCCAATAGCAACCATAAATGCATTTATGGTTGTTATTTAAGCTTTGATTGTTTTCATTGGTCATAATATGAAAAAAAAATGCACTACAGGTAGTTAAAATTAAACTTAAGTGGCAAATTTGCTTTCTTTTTTTAGTTTTTAGGTATGAAATGTGACTTGGCTCTCAGTCCTTTCTTGGCTTCACTGCTGCTTTGATGTGATGTTGAACAGTGTGCTTAAAAATCTTGAACTCTGAATGTCTGCTGTGTTATAAATTGCCTTGTCAGAACATTACCTCAGCAGGAATATGTGAAAGTGTTTGATGTGTGCGTATGGTTGTGCTAGATTTGGGGGATGAGGTCGTGTGACACTATGTAGGGCGAATGTGGGGTTTACACTAGCTGTGTGCATGCAGTTTGTGTGGCATGATGTGTTTTGATGTCTCCTGGCTGTTCACAGTGTGGTGAAGAAGGTGGCTCAGTACATGGCCGACGTGCTGGAAGACAGTCGAGACAAAGTACAAGAGAACCTGCTGGCCAATGGAGGTACAGTGATGGTTACAACTCTGACGATTATTTTAATACCAAAAATCTGGTGATTATCAAGTTGAACTGTCCAGTTGAACTCCGCAACGCGAGTTCAACTGGACAGTTATAATATTTTGATAATTTGTCATGTCTTTCATAAGGTATCTTACCTATAAAAATGCAACTTCAGCTACACTGATGTTGTTCTATTTCCTATTATCTTAACAGAAAAAAAACCCATTATGATAATAAATAATCATTTGTCATTCAGATCATCCATATGACAAAAAAACATATTTTCTTATGGTTCTCTTGTGATATCTAACCATGCAGTTTTGGTTTCATTTGAGATATCCATCTCTGAGATTTCTGCCTCCACCCCAATATAATGGAGGTGAATCGAATTTTATTTTTTAATTGTCATTTTTTAATGCTTTGAACAGCACAAACTACATTTCATTCACCTCTATTGTATTTGGGTCATGGGAAAGATTTCTGAGGAGGATGTATTAAAATCAAGGCAAATAAAAATGAATCTATTTGCATGACTGGGTACATATGTTTTTGTAATTTGGGTGAACTGACCTTTTTAGTTGTATCTTAAATCAATGTAATGAAAATTCAGATTTAGCCCATTTTTAGCTTACTATAATCTGATAATGAGCAGATAATAGCCTGACAAGTCTTTTGTTGTATTTTTACAGTTGATCTTGTTACCTACATCACAAGATTTCAATGGGACATGGCAAAATACCCCATCAAACAGTCACTGAAAAACATCTCTGAAATCATCTCAAAGGTAGGTCTATCCATTTTGATTAGAAAAAATATTGCAAATGGTGAAATAAAAATTTATGTTTGTACATACAGCATATGTACAGACATTCATATCTATATTCTTTATTTTTGTAGCCTAAGATGTAATGGAACTCTTCCTGTTATGCCTTTGTGTACTTATGTTAGAATAAGGTGCTTTGGGTAGGTGTGCCACAATGGCGTTTAATCATTTTAGTCATGCTTTTTGTCTTTTACAGCAAGTAACCCAGATTGACAATGATTTGAAGACCAGAGCATCAGCTTATAACAACCTGAAGGGAAACCTGCAGAACTTAGAAAGGAAGAATGCGTAAGTAATCAGTGTATACAAACATTGGGCCCTATTTTAATGATCTGAAGTACATGGTGCAGGTGCATTTAGGGTGTGTTCAAATCCACTTTTGCTATTTTAATGGTGGAAAAATGGTCAATGTTTCAGGCGCATGGTTCAAAAGGGTTGTCCATGGTCTCCTGATTAATCATGAGTGTGTTTTCGGCGTAACATGCAATGTTGAATGTATTTTATTATTATTATAATTACAGTTTTGGCTTCTTTAAAATTGTTTTGTTCAGTCATGGAGTAACAGGTCAAATCAGCGGGGTTTTAATTGTTGAAAGTATGGAAACCTGATCACTGTAATCTCAAAAGTTAAAGAATATTTGTTAAATATTGTTCAAAAATGAAATCATTCATTTTAATAATGTAAAGAATCATCAACACAGTTATCAGGACTTGATCAGCTCTCCAAGGTGCTGATCCTGCTGCAGGCAGCAGCTAGAAACTGATGGACGCAAGTGCATTTGCTATTTAAACAACGTGGGTGCTGGACGGGAAAATGACAACTGTGTCGGTCTTAAACTAACAAAGACACTTGCGCTGCGCTTGGCGCCGCTTTGCACCGGGCGTAAGATAGGGCCCATTGATTTTACCATGTTTTTCCTCATGTCTGAGTTTTTCAACAAGAGTAAGAATCTAAAGCCATACTAGCGGATCTGAGAGGACAGTGATCATGCTAACATACTGATCTGTAGGTATAACGTTTACCATGTTCACCATCTTACCTTAGTGTGTTAGCATGCTAACATTTGCTAATTAGCACTAAACACAAAGTACAGCTGAGGCTGATGGAAATGTCATTAGTTTTGCAGGTATTTGGGCATAAACCAAAGTATTAGTTGTGCCAGAAGAAGTCAGAGGATCACTAAAATCATTAGTATTCATTGTCTGAGAACCATGATTGTCTGTATGCCAATCCATCAAGTAGATGTTTCATAGAATAAATGGAAACTTTGACCTGCTGTTAGCACAAGAGGAAAAGTCAGGGGATCACAAAAGTCATAAGGATTTCCCTTGAGCAGCATGGATACCTGTATCAAATTTCATGGCAATCCCTCCAGTATTTGAAGATATTTAACTAAAAGCCAAAAATTTCAATCTGCTGGTGACACTAGAGGAAAGGTCAGGGGATCACCAAGTCATTATATTTCATCCTCTGAGGAACTTTAATGTCTGTACCAAATTTCATGGCAATCCATCTAATAGAGCTATTTCAGTCTGGACCAAAGTGGTGGACCGAGCAACATTGCCAGCACTAGAGCCACACTGCTAGCATGGCTAAAAAAAGTAATGTAGGGTGTAGAGTAAACACCAGGAATAGTTTGGAAACCAAAGTCACAAAGAGCAAAATGAGTCTTTCCCAGCCCTATCAAAGAGCATTTCAGCTCAGTATCTAACTTGTAACTCCTCAAAATGACCAGCAACTATACTTTTGCATTTATACTATCATACCAAAATGTGTTTGTTAAACAAACCTGCTCTTGTTATATTTATTTAAACATTTTAAAAGAGATTTTAAGTTAGCTCCGTGTATCAGAAACATCAGTGGTGTATTTTTTCTACTTGGCCCGTTCTTATATATCGGTCAAGCTTCAAGGATCACCGACTGTGCTTGCGTGACTGTTTCAGCATGCTCTAAAAAGTTATTGCAGCTTTGAAATGCTTTGTCAACACTGGCCACCTTTTCAGTCACGTCCTTGTTGTTGTAACACTGCTGTGTGCCACCAGGGGGAGCCTGCTGACCAGGAGCCTGGCTGACATCGTCAAGAAGGATGACTTTGTGCTGGACTCTGAGTACCTTGTCACTCTGCTGGCTGTTGTACCAAAGTGAGTATTACTATCGAGTCAGGATTGCAAGTTTGGCAAACATGTTTTCATGCAAAGGATTTAATTAGAAAGAAACATGTGGTTGCATGAAATAAATGAGATGCCAACAAATGATGTCCTGCTCCGTTGTACTTCCAGGACATCATACACTGACTGGCAGAAAACATATGAAACACTTGCTGAGATGGTGGTGCCGAGGTCCACAAAGTAAGTGATGTCATTCAAACACAAGTTGGATGAAATAGATGTCAGAGAGACACCAGTATTTATAGTATCTGTCCACTACACTAAAGCCTTAATTAACAGTTAATCAGCATTATTACAGCAATATAACAAGTATCTTTCTTTTCTTCCAGTCTGCTATTTGAGGACAATGACAGTGGACTGTTCAGTGTCACTCTGTTTAGGAAAGCCATCGATGACTTCAAACACAAAGCCAGAGAGAACAAGTAAGAGTTGTTAAACTGCGTGGTGAGCAAACACTCACTCTGTCATCACATAGGACAAAAAGAGGTGTGATAATTGTCAAAAGAACTCAGACTGCTGGGTAAATATAAATAGCTTTGGCTAAATATATTTACAGAAACAGCAGTAGTGTATATCATAGGCTGTGGAAAACAATGGCATTTATTCACACAACACTTTTTTAATGTGTGAAGAATCTAAGCTAGTATCTTTATACCAACATAAATATTCATGATCAAATGAAGCTCATTTCTTCCTCTCTCCATCTCATTTCTAGGTTCACAGTGAGAGACTTCCAGTACAATGAGGAGGAGATGAAGGCAGACAAAGAGGAGATGACACGGCTCTCTACAGATAAGAAGAAGCAATTTGTAAGTGGTCATCCATTTTACACCAGTAATGTTTATGAATGTAGTAACTGGGTTTGTTTATTTACACTGATCTTGGGTGATGTAGTAAATCTTTTTGACTGTACAAATCATGCATACATAACATTATTCCATACCGTATGTGTTCCTCACAGCCATTGGATTCATTGTTAGTATATTATGAAAATAAACTTACAGTTACTGAAACCTTTAGATTAGATAATATCAGTAATGTTTTAGGGGTAATGATAGGTACATCAGCAAAAGAAAAATACAATTAAGGGGGGCAAATCATCTTTATAATTTGAATTTTGCTGTTCTTCAGTCATATCTCTCTTGTGTTCTTATTACATATGAACTCAACCCCTGTACTTTTTTTGGGAGCCAGTGACTGGATGATTTTTTTCCACTGTGTGTTCAAGGAAAAAAAAGAAAAACGGAGTGTTTGCTTTTGTCAGAAAAAAAAACCTAATTACAGATCCTGAAGCAGTTGGAAACATTGGTGCTACGCAGCCAACAGTAGTCTGAAAATGCTGACTTCACAAAAATCCACTGCAGTAAAAATATTTGTTTATCATTTTTGTGGCACTAATTAAAATTCTCCTCCTGTCTGGCCAAGACTCTTTAGACTGTCACATTTAAAACAGATAGTTTCCATGAAGTAATAGCCTTCATAAGCCGAAGCTGTATTTCCTCACTGCAGGGCCCACTCGTTCGATGGCTGAAAGTGAACTTCAGTGAAGCCTTCATCGCGTGGATCCACATCAAAGCACTGAGGGTCTTTGTGGAATCTGTTTTAAGGTACTGTGATCAGACAGTCGGTCCTAATAGCACCTGTGCATACACCCGTATAAAAGCTGAAGCATCATCACTTGACACTGCTTGCTTCCACTTCAATGACAGCAGTTTAAAGCATGATTAAAATGTTAACACTTTGTTGCTCCTTTGTGGTGTAACTGTGTGTAATGTGGTGTTCCTCCAGATACGGGTTGCCAGTGAACTTTCAGGCCATGCTGCTGCAGCCAACCAAGAAGAACATGAAGAAGCTGAGGGAGGTGCTCAATGATCTGTATAAACATCTGGACAGCAGCGCAGCCGCTATTATTGACGTGAGTGCTTCAATAATGTTGTGTTATGGTTCTTACTATTTACTACAAGGTCATTGCATCAAGAAAAATACTACACATCTTCATGCAATATAGGCATGTGCTACCATTCAAATGTTAGCATGGCAGAGGTTATGATATAAAATCAGTAAGTATTTAATAATGACTGAAATGATAAAACATGCAATACCTTGCATTAATATGTGTTTTGGATTTTGCAACATTTAAATAAAAATGTTTCCAGTTTCAGATGTAAATATTTATATTTTGGTTCATTGCAAAAGAAGAAATGAACTACTCATTTCAATAACGGAGCATGCAGCGTGTCCCAGATCCAAACTACACACAGATTCCAAGCAGGATATGAGTATGTAGTGTGTTCACACTGAAAAAGTGACTAATAAAGTATATTCAGACTAGGCAGTATACATACTAAATATGGTCAGCTTTTGAGTGTGCTGTTGATAAACCCTACTCTCCCACAATGCAATACACAAAGGAAATGGAAGAGCTGCTCATAGAGGAAGAAAATTACTATAAATGATGTGCGGTGGTGAGACAGCTCCAGAAAGAGCTTAGAAAACAAAATGAAAAAAGTATTAAATCTTAAGAAATACTTTTTTTTCTCCTTGTGAAGTTTAATTGACATTCCAAAGTCTCAGTTTGATTGATGTCTGACATCACACCTGTTAGTATAAAATGGTAAAGTATTTTGATTCTTTTTTTTTGCACTAATTAAACAGTATACCATGATGATTAGTGTGTCGCACATACTGTATAGAATTTGATTGCACAGTAGTATGGATTTGGGACACATGGACAGAGTCTCTACTGCTGCCATCTTCTCCTCGATCACTGTGAGAATAAAAGAATATTAAGTGCTCCCCCTCATGGCCAAAGCTGGCTATAGCATTCTTACTGAGGTAAAATGAATAGACTGCATTTATATAATGCCTTTCTAGAAAGAAAGGAATAAAACTGCACTGATTAATACCTCAGCCTTGAAGCAATGTTGTGTAAATAATAAATGTTATAATATATATATTAACTTTGCTAAAATAAAAAAAATATTTTTTAGAAATGTAGATTCTAAAGTTTGAAGTTTAATGTGGGGATACATGAGACTTACAGAGGCATCTTTTCAAAGCATTAAATTCAGATGTGTTTTTCTCAGAGTTAATTCGACATTATAGGTCAGTGGTTCTCAACCTTTTTAGTGTCATCGACCCCCAGATTGATACACATCAGGCCGTGGACCCATATTCGATAAGATGTAGTCTCAGGGATCAGCTGATAAGAGTTATTCCATAACTGTCTGTACTGTAGATTGACAGACTAACAGTGAAGAGTGTGAAACCTATGAACAGAATAGTCATTCTTATACATTCTCTCATTGGAATAACTTCTAGTCAATGAAATAATAGTGAAATTAAAATATTCCCCATTTTTCTGGGGACCCCCTGGAACCCCATCAACCCTCAGGGGGTCAGGGGAACCACAGGGGTCCATGCTATCATGCTATCTGTTCATGCTATCCCAACTACCCCTGTTCATTTTGTTATTACTTCCAAACAAGCTGTAATATTAAGTAATTATTTAGAATTGGGTGCACTAAAGCTTATCTGCACCACAATAGATAATGTTTTCTTTATTTGTCAGTGGTCAGTCCCTCGATGCCCCACTATATTACAGCCGGTTGACATTACATAACATTAGTGATATTTCATTTAGCCTCTTATGTAGAAGCTGATTACAGATAAAGCTACGTACATCAAACTGCTGCTCACACATATGTTTGGGGTTTTTTTTCAGTCGGCGATGGACATTCCAGGCTTGAATCTGAGCCAGCAGGAGTATTATCCTTACGTCTACTACAAGATCGACTGCAACCTGTTAGACTTCAAAGTTTAACACGTTCCTCATTTTGTCTTAACATTGAGTGTTGATTAAGTTATGCTCTTCCTGGTACCCACCCCTTCCCCTCACCCTTCCTGTCCCCTCTGTCTGTCACCTCACTGTCGCCTTTCCTCTCTGCTTGAATGATAACACTGCATGTTCATTCCTTGTGGTGAAAAAAGCTCATCAACAAACTTCTACCACTTTTACAACCAAGGGACAAAAAAAGACTTTTTAAAAATTGTTTTTGTTTACAGTTTATTTTTCTTCACAAGCCACACTGATAATTAGCTTTTTTTGATGTGAAATGAATAAAGAAATCATACTGGAGAGTTGTATATTTACTGTGTCATGTGCTTGTGTGTATTGATAGCTACATCTTCTGTATCGATGTTCAGAGATTTGTGTTTACATGCGGGCAATTTCATCATTGCACCCAGATCTGGTCTGTGTTTCTGAGATTGTGGGTCACCCTTGCAGACGTTGTGTAACAAAAATGAAATATGAGTGTGTGTTGTTGTCTCGTGTATATTTGCTGTCAAAAGAGATCTATATCTGAGTATTGTGTAAGCCATTGATTGAATAAATATGATTGATGAATAAATAATATGAAATATGTGTGAATTAGTGAATTCATTAATACATATTCCCAAAATATGATTTTCTTTTGACTGAACAGAATTCAGGAGACTTTATGAATGTGACATGTGAACACCATATGGTGATGTGCATGTGAGAGAAACGAAAATGAGATGTGGAGGAAGTGTCTGTGTGTGTAATAAAAGAGAGAGATTCTCTGTAAAGCCTTGTGATGACTCGTGATCATCTGCAGAGCCACGGGCAATTTCGAGGAAACTTCCTCTTAAAGCAGAAATCATCTGGAATCCACAAAGCAGGAAGATAAATATTTCCATTTCAACATGGAAGAAAGCTGGAGATACCAAAAGTCAATAAACAGACTTTGGATGAAACCATTGCATGATATATGAGGATGTTTTACAGTTGAGTGTGTGTTGGAGGTGTTTTGTTGGACTTAAAGCACCAAAAGGAGAAGTACTCATTATGTCAGTGCTATATTATCCTATTGTTGAAATATTATTATTGATGTATGAACATATAAGCAGTCCTTTAATGCTGTAGCTGGATGAGGTAGAGCTACTTTTAAATACTTCATGTACTACTGGGAAGTTTAATCTCCAGCAGTGCATCATATTTTACAAACTGATGATATGTTTTGTGTGTAAAATCAGATTTTGAAAAGTAAGAAACTAAAGCAGTTAAAGAATATACTGGATGGAGTAGAAATACAAAGTAGGTTATCCAGCAGGTGGCAGCATACAGCAAGCAGCATCGGTGTCCCTGTCTTCTTAGTATTAATGATACCTGACTGTGACTGTTTTAATTGTTGTGTTTGTTATATGTCAAATGAATCATTTGTTCTTAGTTCATCAGATGAGGTCAGTGAGACTTCCTGCAAAAAAAAAAAAAAAAAATATCAGATGTCAGTGAAAAGTTTCACTGTGAGCTATTATATTTTCTGCCAATATTTAGTAAATCCACCAACTGTATGTTTCTGTGTTGAAGGAAACAACTGGTCTGTGGATATAAACCCTGTTGTGATCATTTAATGGATCATTTAATACAGATTCTCTCTGCAGTCCACACACTCTTTGTGTGAGGATCAACTGTATGTGAATACTCTCAAGTCTGTCGTTGAATGTAAAATCATTGTGAAATTAGCGTTGCTTTGAAGGTAAATCCTGCTCTGTATTGAGATATACATAAACAAAATTATATAAGGAGTTTATTGAAGAAGTGGAGGCATCTACAGACCCATCAGGGTATGTGAGAGTTTCTTACTGGACTTAGACTCCAAACATTTTCAGATGTAGTTAAAACTCTGAATAACAAACTAACCCAGGTGGGTGCTACACATGGTGGTGTTGGAAGTATGTTTCCCCTCTTTATTGTGAAGTGCGCTATATAAATGTAATCCATTATTATTATTAATCAGCAACATTATCTTATTTCCTTCACAGGTGTTTCATCTGGTACATGGGCTCTTATAAGTCCCCGGTAAGACCCACTATAGTGGTAAGTATACACTAATATCAAATACCAAGTAATATCTCATAAATTGTGTCTTGCACTCCAGCATAAAGCCGTGATCTCTTGTATGTTCTTCAGATTGCACTGGCAGCTGAACTGTTCAGAGAAAACATCTGCTGTGTCTGCTGAAGACATGAGTGACCTGCACAGTGAGAGTGAAGTGAGTTACTGACACACACACACACACACACACACACACACACACACACACAATTGGAGTCAATTGTTACATTACACTTCATTTATTATGTCAATATGTCAAATTTGCTCATTACAACTCGTTCTTTGTTTGAAGGCAGACAGCTCTCAACTCTCCAGTTCCCTCCTCAGTTTCAGTGGGTCAATTTGACAGACATGTATTACCAGTTACAGTACAGTGGTTGTGATGTCTCTGTGGTGTCCTGAAGTGTTTTTAAAACAAACTTTTAATGACTTTAACCTACAGACATCCCACGATCATCAGCCAGGCTCACAAATACACCAGGAGCCTGATGGAGCAGCAGCAGGGGGCCCCAGGCTCCAAACTGCTCGGCCTACAGGGGGTGGTGATGGAGGTGGTCCCAAAAGTGGTGCAGGCCTTCTGGTTGCCTCCGTCAAACACCTCCTTCAACATACTGTCCCAGCAGCTCAGCAAAATGGCTGTTGGAGTAACACAGGCTGTTGTGAACTAGGTCTCCACTGCTCTGTACACCATGCTGCATCAGATCCCTTTCTCCCTCTCTATCAGAGACATCGTGGTCCTGTCTATCCAGGAGAAGGTTAAATAGGGTTACACTGAAGATGTCCTGGTGAAGAGGCTGAACCGCTTTGCAGCAGAAGTGCTGAACAGACAGAAATCTGTGTGCGGTTCCAGCCTCAGACTGACAGACACTCTGCTGCTGTCTCAGCTCCTCCACCTCCTGTGATGCCCCCAGCTGAACCTCCAGTTGCTTCAGTCCTGGATGGTGAGAATTTGAACAAAGAGCCAAATACAGTACCAGATTCTGCTGTGGTTTCTCCTCCACTCCCTCTTTTGTCTCCAGCTGAAGCTCCACTCAAAGCATCAGTCCTGGACGATAAAAATTTGAACAAAGAGACAAATACAGTATCAGATTCTGCTGTGGTGAAAATTTGACAAGGAACCAGACTGCTGTGGTTTCAGCTCAACTCTTCTCAGCCCACCTAATGAAGCTCCTGTCATCACTGTAGAGCAGGATGACCCGACCATAGGCCAGGGTGAGACCAAAAGGAAGAAAAGGAGTGGAATCAGACGTACCTTCAACTGGTTCAAAAAAACACTCTGCTGCTGCTGCCTGAAGACACAAACTGAGATGGTTCCTCAGTTTCATTATTGCTGTGTTCTAGATATTAATGCTTCTATTCAAAATAAATTCATGGTTGTACTGCAGTCAGTCCACGTCAGTCAGTTTCATTTATTGTGAACTAATGCAACATAAGATGAAGACATCGGCAAACAGTATGAATTTAGTCATTATAAAGGTATAACTTCATCTCAGTGTCATAGAGCTATGAAAAATCTGATTTAAAAGTAATTATTTGACACATAAGCATATGTGTACAAACAGCAAGAAATAACATCAAATCAAGGAGGAATAACATAAAATAAAAGATCCTGGTTGATAAATTTCTATTGAATACAACCTGATAAAAATATATCCTTTAAAAACATAACCACAACAAATATTTTTGATAAGGATCCTTTCCATCATTTTCTAAATGTGAAAAGGGACTGAGCCATCTTACTGTTGGAAAAAACAACAACTTCACAGCTTTCTGGAGGACAAACTATGTAAAAGTGAAAGTTTCTACAGTATATCCACAATAACTTTGGAATTTTTGTACTGCACTATTTCTTACTACTTATCAGCAGACATATAGGCCTGTGTATATGCAATGAGCTAACATGACTCTTTAAAATCAGTCTAGCTCTAATTTAATAGACAAAATACAACTAATGAGCCATTTGAGGTGCAGAGGAATGGCTGATGAAGCTCTTGCTGCATCCACATTTGTGTGACTTCAAACATGAGCAAAGTGAAAATCTACAGAGGTGATGCTGATCATGACTCTCAACTCATTCAGTTAACGTTGGGTTAAAAAGCACTGGATAGAGAGAGAGAGAGAGAGAGAGAGAGAGAGAGAGAGAGAGATCATGTGATGAAGGCGTGAGCTTGGCTTTCTGGGTTGTGATGTCAGACACTCACACACACACGCGCACACACAGAAACACACACACACACACACACACACACTGTACAGGCTTACAATCACACTGTCTTATGTTTGCTGGTACCGAAACCTGAACGAGGCATTAGGCGGGCTGATAAACAACCTCCGGTGTGCTGCTGTCTGCTGATCCGGGAGCAGGAGCTGAGCATCAATGCCTCCAGGTTACCTCTCACATATCGGCCTGGACCTGTTCTCGTCATCGGGCCTCCTGCGCTGAGATAATGAAAGGATGGCCGAGCAGCGGTGCGGGGACCACGGAGGGCTGACGGATGCTGCTGCAGCGACTCACCGGGATGAGCAGCGGCATCACAGCACCATGAATCCCACGGAGGACGCGGGAGCGGAGGACCTGTCTTTGGAGGAGATACTTAGGCTTTATAGCCAGCCCATCAACGAGGAGCAAGCTTGGGCGGTGTGTTACCAGTGCTGCAGGACGCTGGCGAAGGGACACCGGGGCAGGAGGAGCTCCGCCGCCGCCGGAGCTTCATCAGCCTCGGCTCCTACAAGGATATCCGGACCGGCGGATGTTAGGATACAAAAGGACGGGTCTGTGAGGGTGCAACACCAGGGCTGTGAAGGTAAAAAGATTATGTAAGGATGAGTGTGCCCACAGCTACTTGGATCCAGGCCAGGCCATCACTTGCATTTTATAATGGGGTTGAGATGTTGTGATAGTCCTTATGAAAAAAACAAAACAAACCATATTGTCCATACACCTAAAATAAATGATAGGAGACCAGATACATGTTCAGACTTGTGTTTAGTGTCCACAAATTATATAAATGGAATATTATAGGGGTACCACCGTGCAATAACATCACTATAAATAAAACAGGCCTACACATGTTTCAGCTCACATGCAGAGGCTTTCGACAGCTTTTTCCTGATTAGGAGCTTAATTTGCATCTCAGAATTACTCTGTAATCTGCAGCAGGAAAACTACAGTCATATTTAAGTCTCCATTACACATGACCTGACCACTGATAAACAAAGGAATCTCTTCTCCCCCCACCAGAGACCCCCTGCTGCTGCCCTCACTTTCCTGACCTTTCATAGTGTTTTCACTGAATTTGCACTATTTCCTCATCACTAAAGGCACGTGGATGTGCATCATGTGGTTTCATCTTTTATTAAAAGCCTCTCAGCCTATTTGCCACTTCATATCAGATCAAGGTGTTCATTCATCTGATTAAAGCATGTGGTAACAAGCTGAAATGGGCACTGATCAGATCAAGGTGTGGACTGATGTCCGTGAATAGAAAAACACAGACAAGTGGATTTTTATGATAAATTCTCATGGAGTTGTACTTCACTTCCGCACGTTCCTTGTATCTTTAGGGCCTGATTCAGCTGTTCATAACTACCTGTGACACGGGAGCTCCTGCTGATTATAGCATTAATTAATGAGATGCCATAAAATTGAAGATAGGGCTCTGCTGTCTGACAGTTTTTTCATTGCCAAGTAGAAAAAAAATCCAAGAAAATGAGAGGAGACAGTGCTGCAGCAAAGTGTGCCAAATGAAAAATCACTGCAATATTCTGGAAACATCCCTTTAGGCATTCGCAGTGTGTCTGTGGGGCTACTTAATGCTTTTATAGTGACTTAATGGTAATTTGTGCCTCATATGGGAAAGTTTCAGTGTGTCTGTGGTATTTATCCAGTATCTGAGTTACTACAGATCTTTTTTGTTATAAGGTATTAACAAGGATTCAAACCAGTGTCAAAACAAACCAGATGAAACTGCATGCCATGTGATGTGTGTGTTGGTACAGTCGATGGGTGTGTCTGTGAACAATAACATGCACTTAACCCAAACACATTTGACATTGTCAAACCGAGGCCTGGCGTGTTCATCATCCCCTGTAATCACATTTGTTCACACACTAAAACAGAGCGCAGAGCAGACTGACTAAATGCCTATCTCTCAATCTATCTCTATCTGTAATGGACTGTACCTGAGGGCCTGAGGGACAGGCTATTAACTCAGCAATAATGTACACACACACCATGCACAGCACTGCTGAGTCAATGCTATGGCTTTTGAGCCAATACATGCATGCTTCTTCTTATCAACTTTTACAAGCAAATTTGAGAGGCACAGCTGTGATGATGATGATGCTGGTTGTGGCCTGTAGGTCTATATGGTTAGAATGAATGGGCTATTTTAAGCAGCATGGAAGCAACCATTGGAGAGGGGAGTCCAGGCTTTTATTCTTCTGTTGCTCATGTACTGTCATGCCAAGCAAAATGTATTGAAAATGTACTGAACTACTATAGCGCAGCAAGATATTTGACATTTGTATTTGTAATGTATATAGTTCATGTTTTCATTTTCTTTTAGTATTTATACAGTAATTACACACCTTTTACATTCTGGGTACCTTTTCTTTCATATTACACACAGTGCAAAACGTTAGTCTTTTCATGAAGTACACATATGAAACACATTGTCCTATACATATAAAATCAGTCACAAAATGGGTAAATTTAGATAAATATTGAGGGATATACTGAGACAACTGAGATATGGATTATTGCATTGAGAGCTTCCAGTCAAAGGTAATATTCTCTATATATCTTCAGGCAATCCCATGTAATTTTGGAAATGTTTTGGAAGTGTCCTGATCAGTGTAACCACACTAATGCTTTTTTCAGGGTAATTTGCAGCTGTAATTGCCACTTATCTGTGCTGTTCAGTGCAGGCTCCCTCTCTAAGCTTTGGAAAACACACTCATCCATGTAAATAATGAGATAAATCTGTGACAAACGCTTTTGGTATGTTGAACTTCCGAAGCTTTCATCTGTTAAATTGACTGTAAAGCATTCAAGTAAAAACCAGTCAAGGTTAGTTTTAGACCTTGTTGTCACTCAAAACCATGTTCACCTAGTTGTTTTTATTCAGCAGTTTATCTGGGGCACCTGCCACTTTGGGTTTTATCCGAATCCATCATAGGAAAGCAGGACAATTCTAAAAACCTTGCAGACGAATGTAAATGTTTTCTGACATGTCTAGAGAGTGATAAATAGATTTAATTTAATGCTTCAGGAACCCTCCTAAACTGTTTTAGTATCATTAAGGAAGCACATTCGATTATCTGCTCACCTTATTGGCTGTGCACACAAACACACACACACACGCACACACACACACACACACACACACACACACACACACACACACACACACACACACACACACACACACACACACCACACCTTTAACTCTTCCTCATCACACAACAGCATTGCATCCAAATCTGCTGATGCAAATAAAGGTCAGTGGATGATGTCAGAGCTGTGGTGATGTTGCATTGTTGCGTGTTAGAATACAAAACAGCTGTTTGTTGAGAGGGTCATAAGTCAGCAGGCTGCTTGTTCATGAAGTAAAAGCTGTGCCTGTGGGGAATATTAAAGTAGGTCTTCTTTTTGAAAGGGAGCACATTCATGCATCATGGCTTCCTGGGAGGAGATTTGTCATCATTGGTCACATGCTGCTCAAACTACTGAAGTAATTAGAAATGAAACAGAGCTTTTATTAAAGCTGGTCTAGTGTGTGTAATGATAACTAGAGCACTTCTGCTGAAATTAGTTTAATGAAGACGAGGATATGTAATCAATGATAAGTAAGCCTCAAGGATTCTAGACCACAGAGCAAACGAACATAGCAAAAGATAATAGAGATCTCAGTTATCAGATTTAATAACAGTTTTTATTTTAAACCTGCACTTGGAATGTGAGTGTTTAAAGGATAAGGCCAGTGATATCTTTCTTTCTTGTCAATTAAATTCCATGAAAACATAAAAACCAACTATGAATTGATCATACTATCAACACAAATTAGTGAGCCAGCCCGTTGCACTGGGTGACATGTTCCTTCATTTCTATGCCACTGAACACAGCCACTGTAATTTATTTTGAGTCAATCCCACATACATCAACCTACTGCTGTAACTTTTCACTGGAACACCAAATGACTGTCCATTGGTACCTTAGAAGTGACTGCAGTGGATTTGGAGAAAATGTACACTTCACTGATATTAAGATATTGCACCAAAAGTAATGCATGGAGTTTGGCATTAGTGGCTAAGAGCATCATCACATATGCCTAAGCTCTGTCAGTCATACTGTATATATTTATGTGCTGTAACTGAACAATGTTGCATATGTAGCTTTACATGTATGTATGTATGTAAGCTGCTTTATGCTTAGACTTAAATCTTCTGATTATCACAACACTGCTTTCTTGTTTCCCTGCAGGTAAATACAGCCCTTGCACAACAACAGAGGTGAGTGACTTGTATTTATTGTATTTCATAATCACATGCTCACAGAAGTTTGAACCACATTATGTGGATGATATTTGCTTGTGTGAGTGGTATCTGCAAGTGAGGGTGAATAAGAATACAGTGTGCACTTTGTTTTGCACACTTCATTTTTAAGAAAATGCTTACTTTTTACATCACCATTGTGCTTACTGCACTTTGTCAATGTTTATTTCAAGTTATTGATGTGCAACTTGGTTGGTAGAAATCTGGTCACATGTTGTTGTTACTTTGGGTGCAGCTAGTCTGACAACATTACTTGCAATGTTTTTGTTGATTACCTCAAAACCTCACACAGTGCAGGCTGGGAAACTGAATTGCTTCTGGAAAGGAACCAATCAGTCAATTAGAGAAATATCTTGAAGGGAAATATATGCTTGTACAGAATAATGGCATGCTTAACCACAATAGAAGCATGATTTCCTTTTTAAATATTTACCTTCCACAGCTGGTCACATTAGCTAGTTACAGTAAGTGAGAGCAGACAGTCACAACAACAGATAGCATTAAGATTAGAGTGGGCATGTTGCAGGATTATTAAGTGCAATGCGTGTCAGATAGCACTGTGGTTGAAACTGTCATAAGCCATGGGTGTGCAACATGTTAATCCTGATGCCTGCAATGGCGCTGATACGGGTCACTGCTGCTTAAACTAACACCTTCAACAAATGAAACAAGTTTAAATGCATTTTTCCACAATCCACAATAGGAAACTGGTTTCACTGCAAGCTTTACACACAACATTGCATAAAAAAACACTTAAGAGCAGTGAAGCATATAGCAGACAGCCAGTCTCCAAAAGTGTTGATGCAGAGTTTGTGGCATGCAGCAGCATTGTCTTTGCTCACATTTTGATGTTATGATTTGGCTCATGGACTTCCATTCCTTATACCAACATTATGTCTAATTTTCATAGACACAGTGAGGCTAAACAAATGACAAGGCTTTAATACCTTGAAGGAATAGTTAAGTAACTTTTTTGGGAATATACTTATTTGCTTTAATTCCAAGAGTCAGATGGAAAGCAAGAAAGCTGGGAAATTAGCTGAGCTTTAATATAAAGACAGTATGCAGGGAGAAATAGCTGGTCTGTCTCTCTCCAAAGTCAAAAAATATAGTTTTAAAGGGAGTTACATGCTGTAACTATTTCTTGACAAACAACAGTTTATCCATCCAGCCAGCAATGGTGCAGTTTCTTTGCCATAGCGCTGTTTGGTCACTGTGACCACAAACTGTCATTTTTAGATTTTGAAGTAAACAATGTGTAGATTAGTGAGTTTTAGAGGTGCTGGTAGATGTATTCTAGAAAATTGGAGAGAACAAAGCTGTTTCTTCCACTAAATTTATTGGCCCCTGGCCCTAACATGCACACATGAGTGATCTTCTTGTCTAAACTTTGGGAGGGGTGGGAGCAAATCAACATATTTTCTAAAACTGTGAACTATTCCTTTAAAGAGATGCTGGCCAGAGACAGATTTTAAAAATAGTCAAAATCGGTGAAAAAGAAACCAAGATATCCTGACTTTTAGTCACTAGTGTAGGTCAAGATCCAAAAACACTGGATCCTGCACTTCCCACAGTGCAACTCAGCATCTTTTGTTAGAGCCTCCCAGCTTAGTAAATTCTTACATCTTCCAAACTCCGTACCCCCAGTTAGAAATGCAGGCTTGAAAAAGCCCCCAGAGACATAGAAGACATCATACAACTTCGTTTTCACTGATTTGATGTGTAAAATCTGTGAACTGCTCCTTTAAAACACAGAGCCACTCCTCAGTTCAAGATTGACACTTTCTTTACCACAAGCCAGATCATTTGAATTCAGTTTGTTGAGGGTACCTTTACAAAGTTTATGTTTACTGCTGGTTATATATTGTAAAAAGACATTATAGAGATGTAAAAGTTCTCAATATGGAAGACCATTTCCTGGCTTGTGTTCCAGCTGCCTCTCTCTCATCCTTTGTCTTCACCCAGTCATTTCCTCCTTCAGCCCCAGAGCTCCCAGCTGGCTTCTCTGATTGACTGGTTGGAAATGTCATCCAGCAAGGCCTCCTGCCTCTGGAAAGCTCTGGAGTACAATTGAAACCTAATTAAAGTCTATGTAAAATTGCCTCACTCGCCCACATCCTCCACACACTCTGCTGTTGACGGTAGTGATCATAGTTATTAAAGAAACACGCTTTACAGTATGGACAGATTAGTTTTTCTGCTTACGTTTGCTTTTCAGGAATACACTGCTGGATGCTGGATGTTGTAGGTGGAATAATTTTAGCCTGCAGAGGTGTCTTTGGCTTTCCAGAGTGCTTGATGTATTGTAAAGTTAACAAACGGTTTTCAAGTGAGAGTATTTTGTGTGTGTGACTTCATCAGATGGCCGAGGATCTATTTCCACTTCATTACAGACTGTGTGCAGTAGTTTCCAGGGAGTTCTGGAGTTGGATTGCTGTGTAATAGGGCTGTGATAACAGATGGATAGTGAATACCTCAAACACACACACACATAAACACAGTTGACTGTAGAAGTAGAAAAAGTGAAGCTGTATAGACAAATCCCTGCTAAGCAGCTTTGCACTAGAAATGAGTTCTCACAATACAGTGTGTTACAGACTGGCTGACAAAACTACTGGCAAGTGGTTCGACTCTCTTGATGCTTGACAGCATTAAATCCAGCAGCAGTGGCATTCTGTTAACATACAGTGTGGAATTAGCCCAAAGCTGGATGAACAAGAACACGTGTGTAGTCATAGCTGACACACATTATCTACACACGGCTTCAAACAGCGTGAGCTCGTGAAGTGATGCGGTTGTGAATGTCAGATGAGGCTGTTTTCCTACAACACAGTAATCACTATAGCTCTTGTTCACTGAAAAATTGATGATATTTGTTAGCGATTTTGTAAGCAATCACTCAAATATGACAGTGAAACTCGTCAGCCATTATCCTTCTTTTCTATGCTAGTTTTCGTGAGGAATTTGTTGATGACCCCTGTAGCCATGCTAGCTAGACCCTTAGTGGTCCCGTGATGCAGTGTGTAACCTCAGAAAATTGTGGATTATGCTTCATCACATTCCCCTCTGTCAAAGTTTAACCGTGCATGCTCTGTGGTCTCTTAACGTCTCAGCTTTGAAGTCTGGGAAGGGATTAGAGTTTAACGTCACATTCTGTGTTTAATGTAAACAGAAAATTCAGTCAGAACTTATGAAAGTGGTTTGTTAGGAATAGGAGCCTTTTTGCAGCGGAGTTAATGTTCATTTGCTTTTTTACGTGCTTTGGTTCAAGTGTTCTCTATGTGAAGTTATGTGGGTTCTACATCCACTAGATAGCAAACCAAAGGAGCCATTCTCAGTCATATGACAGTCAGAGGTCAGAGCAGCGTAGTCAGGCATAAGAATCAGAGAAAGGAATCTCCTCAGCTGTTGTTTGTGCCTGAGAGGAAATAACCCATGCTTCTGTCCGTGACGCGATCATGAATCAGCTTACAGTTTGGGGGATATGGGGATATGTCTACTGTCTGTCTTCATTACT
Source organism: Thunnus thynnus (assembly GCF_963924715.1). Classification (NCBI taxonomy): domain Eukaryota; kingdom Metazoa; phylum Chordata; class Actinopteri; order Scombriformes; family Scombridae; genus Thunnus; species Thunnus thynnus. The sequence goes on along the minus strand of NC_089526.1, from coordinate 28,586,305 downwards.
CATCTTGTATATTCCTTGCATCCAGCTTGCTATTAAAGTCACCAGTTTTAAACTGAAGAGACTGATTTCTTGAGAACCTCATTCCTGTCAGTCAGCCTTCTGAGATAATCACATGAGTAGATTTGTTAGATGTGAATTGGTGAATTCTTCATATATTTGTATGGTTCTTCCAGTTGTATGAATTCTGATTGAATATGTCCAATCTGGAGGATGGCTGCAGTACATATTTGGATGGATATGACAGAATACAGCGTGTTCTTCTTTATGTATTGCTTAAATTTCATTTCTTGGTTTTAGAGAAGATTTTACCAGACAAACTTTGCAATTACAATTGTCATTTTGCTGTGGTTAAAAAAATGGCTATTAGTGCTATTCCATTATGCTTTAAAGGCAAATACTGAGTTCTGACAGTGCAAGAGATATAAATGAAACATAAATGATATGACAAAAAGACAGAAATTCAATTTGTACCTTTTCTTTAAAAGGTGGTAGGCTTTTTGATATGCATTTTGATGTACAGTATATGTGTATCACCTGTAATAGCCATATTTTTCATCTAGTGCCACCGTCTCTGTTACTTTTCCCAACAGTTTTGGTTTATGATACCTGCAAAACTAAAGACATTCCCATGAACTTCAGCTGTACTTTGTGTGTAGTGCTAATTAGCAAATGTTAGCATGCTAACAAGGTGATTTAAAATGGTAAACGTGGTAAAAATTATACATACTAAGCATAAGCGTGTTAGCATTGTGAGATTAATATGCAGGCGTTAGCATTGCAGCTGAAAGCACTAACTCACAGAGATACTAACGTGGCTGTAGACTCTCACTCTTGTTTCACATTATGTAGCATTTTCTCTTTTGTACATCACTGCACTTTGTACCACCACGGTCTTGGTGACCACAGTTGAGCAGGTGGAAGTTGAGTGCTTTGCTTAATGGTACTTTGAAGGTTCTTAGACGTTATTGAAGGACAGGAGAGTGTTTACCCCTCATGTGTCCCATCTGTATTTTGTCTAGTTGATCTCACAGTCCCCTTGTTGTTGGATATTGGGAATAGTTTCATATTCCCTGTAAAATTTCAATAACTTTTTTAAAACACATAGAGTAGATGCAGCTTACAATGGATGCAAAGGTCAAAGATGATTTTACTCCTTCGACTTTTAGTTAAGCTATCTCTTTATTTATTGAACTGGAGTTTATATGGGTTTTGCTTAACTTATCGTTATGAACAAGAGACTATGAGAGACTAAACTACTTGCTAGTGTTACAAAACCTAGGATGTGTTGTGAAGGATTACAACGAAATGACACCAGATGTCCTGGCACTGGGTTTAAAAAGATTATACAGCAGAGAGCTAATTAATTGCAGTTTTATAATTTTTTTTTAGTAAAATTTCACTTAGCTCAGTTCCTGTTTACTTTTACTGCCATGACCTAATTCCTGTGAACCCACTAATAAGGAAATATAAATGTTTTAAATCCCCACATTGTTTCTGCAATCCTTTAATACTAACTAGTTTGTGCTGATTCTGGTAATTTTCTGCTGGCTGGCTAATAGTGACTGATGGAGGGCTGTCACACACAAGAGTATCTCATATATTTTAGGTTAGCATTTAATTAACACAATTGCTGTGGTGTTTGGTCTGTGAGAATAGCACAAAGCTACATAACTAAAAGTAATGTGATTCTCAGTCTGTTTACCATGTGGGATCCTCCATGACCTCCTTTAGTCACACAGTGTTGTCACAAGCTTGTTTTTGTCTCATTTAGTCATTCATACAGACATTATGCTTCTCTCAAACCCCTTCTTTATATGCACAACATATTCCAAGGACTAGTGCTGAAATGGTTAGTTGATTAATTGATTAGTTTAGCGACAGAAAATGAATCAATAACAGTTTGATTTTAAGTCTTTTAACCAGGACTATTATCTATGTTTTATATCACTTTACATTTAATATCTTCGGATGTTGGATGTTAGTCTGACAAAAGCTATTTAATAATGTCACTTTGGACAAATGGTGATAGATATTTCTCACTATTGTGATTTTTTTTAGGATTTAGTTTGGGCATATTATGCTATAATTGTTAGTTGCAGTCCTACCATACCAACTGGCCCCTTTAGTGAACATGAGTGAGTTGTATGCAGTTTGATGTCATTACATGACGTGATTTTTGGCTATAGAATAGGTATAGTAGATCTGATTATTTAAAACTTTACCTTACTTTGCCATTCTGAGCAAATTGTAATATTGGGCTTCACATTGTAGCAAACTTTAAGTTACACAATAAACACTGAATGGTAGCAGCATCAGACACCTGGCCATATTAACCCGGAGTGTCCAATTACATAATTTGTAATGTACTGAACCAGAATAAAGGTTAGATGTTGCATGTACTCTTGTTAACATGAGGCTCTGCTGTCATATCATATCCTGCTCTTGTGCAGCGCTTATGCCTGAGGTCATGTAATACTGTTACTGTTGAAATAAAACCATCACTGGATGAGAAACTGACACCTGGACAAAACATTCAAGTGTCTCCTTATGAATGCTTTGAATATGTTATGGAAAAACCTACATTGTCCCTGAGGGATAATAGTAGATATGTAGGCGGATGGTAGATGGGAATACACTGGAGGTTGGAGAGAAAGGGATATAGTGCTGTCTTTGTGTGTAACTGAGGAAGAATTTGCTGCCAGCAGGCAGACTGAGGAAAATAACAACTGCATTTGTGAGAGCACACAGGAGGCAGCACCATCATAGAATATGTGCTATTTGCCATCAATCTCCCAGTGTTTACTGACCTCATCAGGGCAATAGGAATGCTGTGGGAATAAAATAAGCGTTACATTTCTGTTGTCTGTTTCAACAAGATTTGTCTCTAAACCCTATGTGTCTTATTATGGAACCAGTTATTTAGGTCAAATGAAAAGTTCAGGTGAGGTTCTGAGGACTTTGCAGGACAAAAGCAATTTAACAGGTGCAGAACAAATATAAAAACATTTCCTCGTGCGTCACTCTGGCTTTTATTTTGGCCCTTTGGCCAGCTTGCCTCCTCTTCGTGATAGGAATGCTGAAATTTAAGCCGAACTGTTTGATGTTGCTCTCGCTTGTGATGATGGCCACTGCTGCACCAACCAGCAAATCTCCTTTGGTTGACATTCTCATCCTCTTCCCACTTTTTTTTCTTTTCCTTCTTCTTTTTCATCTTCTCCCCACCGCTTCCTCTCTTGCATCCCATTATTCTGCTCGGTCACCTGGAAGCCTGGGAACCAGTCAGGGAGATTTTTAAGTGGAAGGGAGACATGTTTGCTTTAGGCAGCCTTCACTTTCAGACACCTCATGATTGCAGGGATGGCTCTTATTTCCTGCAATCAGTCATAGTTTGCAGTTAATTACTTGTGGAAAATGTGTAAAATATGACTTAGTCAGGCTCTTTTAGACTTGAGTGACAGCTGCAACAGAAATGACTGTTTCACATGTTTTTTAGGGAGAATGAATGTAAAACATAGAATAAAAATTTGAAGCGTGGTGCATAGTCCTCATTACAACACTTAGTGTTGTTATAACCTTTGGATAAATTAAAGTATGCACAATGTGAGATTGTGACATCTTTCATCAGTATTTTTCAATTTAAGTGAATCTCCTTCCGCAGATCAGATACTGTTATAGCCTTTAACTGATTTTTAGAAGGTGTGGTCACTTTAGATAGCCAAGTAAAGTTGCAGATACGAACCAGAAGCCTGAAAATCCACATATTTAACACATAAAACCATTAGCTGCTGGGCAGGGCAGCACAATCCATAACTGTCATATCTTCATATTTTCTACAACATGCTCTTGCTGACTGCTGAAGAGTATTTCTCTGTGATAGCCCGAGGTTATAGCAGGTCCCTGGAGGAATATGTTTGCATGTGTAGGCGTTTTGTGTGTGTGTGTGTGTGTGTGTGTGTGTGTGTGTGTGTGTGTGTGTGTGAGTGTGTGGGTGGGTGTGTGTGTGTGTGTGAGTGTACGGTGTGATGTATCAGTGGGTGTGGATCCGGGTGGAGCTCAAACAAAGAGGTCGCTTTCAGCCATTCCCCCCTGAGGAAACCCAGCTCTTACACAATGACGGGGGAGAGGAGGAAAGGTCTCTCATATGAGTCCTCCTCCCCCCATGAGTGTCCATTGATCTGCCCTTGATCTTCATGTCTACACACACACACACACACACACAAACACACAAACACACATACACTCTTTATCATTCCTTTGTATTGATGTCTCACTTTTCCCTTTCTCACATTCCCTCCTTGACCTGTCTGATCCATCCAATGACTCTCATCTTCTCATTCATCACATCTTTTTCCTGTCTCCTGATACATTTATCTCTTTGTCCCTCCTTCCTCTCCTCCTTCAGTCATGCTCCCCTTTTCTCACAGCTTTTCTCTCAGTCGTTTATGTGCTGTCTACCCGGCTCTCCGTCTTTTCCCTGTGCTCAGGGTTGCAGAATAATCCCCTGTGTGATTTCCCACTCTTGTCTTTTCTCTTTGGCATTGCTGGCTTTATCCTAACCTGAGGCGCCAGATGGTTTGTTACACAGAACCATCTGAGAAGTCGTCCTTGGAAACTGTTTGTAAAAGGGCAGGCACTTTCAAAAAAATACTTAGCAGGTGATTGGATGATCCATCTGTCTATCACAGTCTATCACCATCTTACCTTGCGGGGCAGCTGGACTCGCAAGATCACGAGATCACACAATCACGTGAGAATCCTCATAGGCCGCTGAACCACCGGTGGTTCGGACACAAGTGCATAACTTGAACCCTAACAAGATGGATTCTCGCGTGATCCTGTGATGTTGTTATCTCATGAATCCAGCTGCCTCACAAGGTAAGTTTTATCCACCATGACTCTCCTGTTCCAGAGGAGAATGAGTGCTATAATCAAATGCACCATCTCCCGACCTACATGTATAAACATCTGGACTAGATAAAAATATCATACACTTAAGCATATTTGGGATAGTTTCTACAAATCTCATAAATTTAACATTATTGTCTAAAAAGTAGTCTTTTATATCCAAATATACATTTTTTTCAATTTCCATGCCACCAGTCTGTATCGCCTCTAAGAATATAACTTGCTTGACATACTATTTCACATTGAATTCCATAATGTTTTGTTACAATTACAGTATTGTTGTAATACAGTTATAGTGTCATGGCACAGGTAGTACTGGTAAAATGATTGTTGTTAGTTCTAGGGGGTTTAATTACCACTAAGTGTTATAGCTATACCAGCAAATGCCTTGGGTTGCCAACAAAAACAAGCAAAAGAAAAGGATATGAGCCTTATCTGAACCCCTGAACTCGCTTTCCACAGTCGCTCCATTCAATAGGTTCTACTAAAAACAATGTAGTTCATGTTTGCTTGTCTATTGGATTTAATTTTCTGACCACACAGATGATGAATGAAATGCTGTTGGTTAGCTGGCTCTCATAACCTTGAATGGAAAACTAATAGTACGGTTTCATAAAACATCCCTATAGTACACAAATGTAAGACTATCACTTCCTAAAATCTTCAATTGTAATCTGTACTATGTATAATTGTGTAATTGTTATGGTTCCACCATAGCTATCTTTTCGAGCAGCAGTAACTGTCTCAGTATCTGGCACAATGTCTTGTCAATGAGCAAACAAAATGTGTAAATCTATATTCTTCTATGAAATATCTTTCGAGAGTTTTATTTTAAAAGCTTGCCGGAATCTGTATTAATGTATTTATTAGGGCTACGACTAACAGTTATTCTTATTATCATTTATTCTGCAGATTATTATCTGGATTAATTTATTAACCATTTATAAAATGTCAGGAAATAGAGATGTTTATAATTTCCCACAGTCCAAGGAGATGTTTTTAGATTGCTTCTTTTGTCCAATCAACAGTCCAAAACCCAAAGATATTTTCTGAATGAAATTTTTGTCATTTTTACTGAAAAATGACTAAATGATTATTCAGTTATTAAAAATAGTTTCTGATTAATTTTCATCAATCAACTAGTTGATTTATTGACTAATCGTTGCAGTTCTAGTATTCAATATTGTTTTTATGATCCCTGTGTTGTGTTCTCATCAAGATAACCACTTAAAGTTGCACACACACAAAAAAACCCTTTACTATACCTACTCACCCTTTCAGGACTTTAAAGGTGGTATTTAAAGGTAAGTAGTGTTCTTGGTCAGCTTGAAGTTTTCATGAGAGAAACAAAGTATTAAAGGGTCCATAACAACATTTCAAACCATTTACATGCTCAGTATGTTCCAAACACTTGTAAAAGCCACATTATGGACTGCTTGACTGTTGGTTGCTAAAGCAAAGGAAGTCCCTTTTGACAAAAGAAACCTCTGTGTTAAAATTATAACATTTTTTCAACTGAAAATGAAAGTTTTTAGCCACATTTTAGACAAGATGTGAATGTTTGGAGCATGCTGCTGGAGTAATTTGAGATTTTTAACCTTTTTTCCTCCATGAAACCGTGCTATTTAAATGACTTCAAATACAAGATGACAGCATCGAATTGACCTCTTACATACTTTGGCTCTTGCTTCTGAATATTCTGAATGCTTTCATCTTCAAAACACTGTGTCTATATCGGGACATGCATGATGTGAGGATAGTCTTTTTCCATCATGCGTCAGTTAATCACAAGATCTACTATCAGTAATCTGCTCCCAGGGTCAGCTTGTCACAGGCCAGAGAGTGTGTGTGTGTATGTTTGCGTGTGTGTATGAATGGCAGAGGAAGCCTCTCTCATCAAAGGTTGAGTTCTGAGGTCACCGTATTACAGCTGTCAAGCTAAGGCTTGGCGCAAAAAAGAGGATCATATTGCATAACAAAGACACAAATACATATTTGTTTTTTATTATGTGGCAGATGAACAGCAGGATAATGTACAAAGAAAGGCAAAGGGTGCATTATTCACAAATAATGTATGCTTAATATTTCTGAATTAATAACATAATGTTCGTAGATAGAAGAACATGCAGATTGGGTAACTGGTAAACTTTACAGATGGAGGTGGAACAAACAGAAAGATATGAAGATATGTTTGGTTTCAAAGTGTACGTTGTCTCCTGTGATCTTGCAGGTGATTGAGTCTCTGGGCATCATGATCTACAAGGCTCTGGACTATGGGCTGAAGGAGAATGAGGAGAGGGAGCTCAGCCCTCCCCTGGAGCAACTCATAGATCTCATGACCAACATGGCCGAAGCTGAGAAGGACGCCTGCCCCGACGAAGGCTACGAGGCCACAGAGGAAGAGGACGAGGCAGAGGATGACCCTGACAACATCTGCAGTGTTCATGGCTACAGAGATATCCTCAAGGTAGGCAACAGAAACCAACTGTTGTCTCGTCTGTGACGTCTGTCCTTTTTACTGATTTGAATCAAATCATTGTTGTAATTGCTGGAAATGGAAAACACATCACTCCCTGTTTTCCTGTGGATTTTTCCGTGGACAGACTGCCCCTCGAAGAACTAGACACCAAATTTAAAGATGCACTAATCACTATTTTCTAATGGATATCCCTTCAGCACTGCAGCACATTTTAGCGTCTTTCAGCTTTTTGTTTTGGTTCACTGTAACTTAACTGTTTTAGTTTAGTCTCACCACTCTCAACCTTGTTTCCAGCTGCATCAGGCAGTTGTTTACAGTGAAAAGGCTGATAAACCTACTGTACACTACCTGCCCAGCACCAAACTGCACACAGAGACAACTTAGCTCGTAGCTGGTGGATGTAGTGGGAAATTTAGCAGCAAAAGGACCAGCTATATATGAATTTAATGGGAAGACAGTGTAGGGAAATCAAGATCTGTGTCACATGACATCTTTTAGATGACTTGTTTGTTAGCTTAGCAACTGTGCTTTGAAACAAGCAAACCGTTAAATAGATTCTACACAGTGTATTTATACGACCCATTCACATTTAATCAATTGTGCCATAAAATCATATATAATGAAGCATGAAATATAAAATCATACAGTGAAACTGACCAAAAATAGGAAATGTTTCAGTCTTGAACTCATGGATTCCAGTGAAGAAAGAAGTATTCTGATCCTTTACATATTGTAAACAACCATTATACAATTATAATAATTCAAAATTACTCCTTTACATGTAAAAGTCCTGCATTCAAAATCTTACTCAAGTAAAAGTATGTAAGTATTATCAGCAAAATATGCTCAAATAAGTATCAAAAGTAGAAGTATACATTATGCAGAAGCCTCCTTTCAGAATGCTATTTATCAGTTGTATTATTTGATTGTTATTGTATTGATTATATTATTACTGACACATTAACTTGTAAAAACGAATTTAATGTTGTAGCTGTTTGAGGATGAGCCTGTATACTTGTGGCTGTTATTCTGTATTGTATGTTTGTTTTAGATAGATATTTAAATTTGAAAAACTAGTAAATAAAGCTGTTGAATAAATGTTGTGAAGTAAGAAGTACTATACCTCCCTCTGCAGTGTTGTGGAGTAGAAGTATGAGGTATTGTAGCTTAAAATGGAAATAATTAAATAAAGTACATTTTTTTTTAAACTTCACGAACAGATAATATATATATAGGCTCTCTCTTATGATGTATGTGAGAAAATGAAATTGTTGTTGGCTTTGAACACAGAAATTACTACCACAGTGCAGCCGGCTGCCTGGCTCACCCTTGCTGGGAGTCATGTATCTCTCTTGTCCAATGGAGCAGAGAGTCACTGTGTCAGTCCTCACATGGCCTGATACTGTTTACATAATAGCCACATACCCAGTCACACACACACACACACACACACACACACACACACACACACACACACACACACACACACACACACACACACACACATACACAAACCAACACTGCTCTCCAAGGAGATGTATCAGAGCAGTGTGGCAGTCTGTCTGGCCCAATGGCTTGCTAGCTGTCACTTTCAGTTGCTGTTCAGTCTGTGTTTTTTACCCTCAGTCCATTCACTCTCTATGCTCCCCGAGTTTACCTTTTGTCCTACTGTACTGTCCCTAACTGACATACAATACAATTTATCTTGGTGACACATATTTTAATGTAACTGCTGCATTTTTATGTGTGCAAAAACAGCATATAGCAGTTTTCTTTCCCTCTGGAAACAACACTGTCTCTCATTCCAGGACTTTGAGAAATGTAGGCAGGTTAACGTTTATGAAGAGACGGTTGTTATTTTCTGAGTTTGGTGAAAATATCTCTAACTGGAATGCAGTCTGAACAAATGGATGCCAGAGCATGCCAAGCAGTGACCCAGAGTACCTTCTGCTCCTCTGAAAGAGACAAGCACATATTCTGTCATCACTGTTGGTCTGTGTGTGTGTGTGTGTGTGTGTGTGTGTGTGTGTGTGTGTGTGTGAGACCTCAGGCATCCTGTGAATTGTGTTGAGCAGTCAACAACAGTTATTTACAAATGTCTGCAAATCTTTTTGGGCATTTTGCTTTTATGCAGTGTCCCTGAGATGCCTAAGCAGAGCTTCACAGTTTGACATCATTGTTTCAAATTGTGGAGGTGCAGAGATCAGGTGTAAATAAAGCCTAGACCAGATAAAAACAGATATGTTTTCTGAAAATTAGAGTTGTGTTGTTGGTGTAGACTGCTGAATGAAAATTGTACACTGTACTGAATAATAAAAGAGGCATTTCATAATGCAGATTTCTTTCTGTGATGCAGAAAATGAAACGTTATGACTATAACTTCTGTTCCCTGAAGTGGAGGAACGAGGTACAACAAGGAACTGTTCTCTTGTCCCATTTGTCCAGCCTTTACTACAAAAAAATCCGACTTATAGCTGAAGAAGAGTCACATCAGTTGTTTTTAGCGTTGTTAGCTAATGAGCCAGCAGACAAGCTAATGCAAATAGTTTTATCATATCATGCTAGCTACTAGCTACTGGACTGTTACGTTTTCTGGTAATGTTTATTTGGGCTAATATCACAGTTAGCTAGATAGTCACTTGTCACTGTCACTGATAAATGGTGAAATAAAGGATAAGCTTGAAATTAAAGTTATTTAGATGCTGACACAAACAAAAACTGAAACAAATCTCACACTCATAGTTAGCACAATGTTAGAAAATGCTAATGTGTGCATGTTGCACTGATGGGAACAGACATCCTCATCACACACTAAGAAGGCTGTTCAGTTAATGCTTAAGAGCAGGGAACCTCCAACATGGCTTCCAGAGGGTGATTTACATAACATGAAATCCCTTTATTGAGCTCTTGATAATGCCAAATAATGTGTATTGAGAGCTAACACTGATTGTTTTTCATTCATTTCATTGTCCTGTTTACAGTAAATGTAGCTGTGTAAACCGTCCTCTGAAAATGTTTTTTTTCTCTTTGCTTCAATGTCTATCTTACAGCTGTGTACAGGTCATCTTCCCAGTCTGTCAGACGCCCCCAGTCACTACCAGGCAGTGTGTCGGGCTCTGTACACAGAAACCAGAGAGCTACGCACTTTCCTGGAGAAGATCAAGAGTGCCAAAGAGGTGGGTCCTTATCATCACTATGATCATCATGGCTGGGGGCGTGTAATTCGTTCTTTTCAAAGGCATGAGTTGCAGTTTAAGCCATCAGATATGTGTTTTAGACACACACAAAATACTGCAGATACAGGAAATTACAGGGAGTTATAGTGAAATATAAACTCATGCTTTATAATTGCAGTCTCATTCAAAAACACTGCCTAAAGTTGCTGCACAGGGCATTCCTCTCACATAAAGGGTTACAGGATTATCACTGGCCTTTACGGTGACTATGAAGGACATAGAGAGGCATCACTTCAGGAGATTTAGCACTGTGACCTTACATGCCCCATGCGCCCTGATCTGATTCTCTACTCTGTCTGTACCACTGCCAACATCGGGTAACATTTACATTGTGAAGCTGCTGGTGCCGATGGTGAAGGCAAGTCCCTCATATTCACATGATGATTATATTCTCTCATTTCTTGTCATTTTGTAAATACATAGAAGCGATTTACAGTATTTGATGACTGTGGTTATGTGAACCTAAGTGAAAATATTAGGTACAAAGAAAATAACTCTTATGTAATAACTGTAAACCAGTCGAAGTGACTGTGCTTCCATGATGTCAGTTTTTCTCTGTGCTGCTCTTGTATTAAAGGTTCAAATCAGGAAACCAGCGGAGCATAACAGTCATGTCTGAGTCTGACATCTCGTCTGCTTCAGTAATAAACCGTCACTCCGGAGGAGGGGCTGGATTGTAGCGTGTAATAGGCATGGACATAACAGATACACAGAGATGAGGACAGCAGTCAGACAGTTTCCTGCGTGACAGAGCAGAGTCAGTCAGCTGATACAGAAAGGCGTCCATGGTAATATGTGTGGATAAAGAAATGAATGGACACATCAGTGCACAACCTATATTACTCATGCTATGACATAATGCCCAATAACTCTGAGGTCAAAGCCCACACTTACAGCTCATTCTTTTGATTTTTATGCATCACTTATTGCTTATAACATGTAGAAATAAACTGACAAAACCTGACATGTGGTTTAGATTGTCTCCAGTTTAGATTTACTCAAAGTAAAAACTCTAATAAAACATAATGCACAGAAAAAAACAAGTCCCTTAAAAGCGTCTTAAAAATGTTTTAAAGCTCTGAATTGATTGCCTCAAAGTTCCCTTAATTTGCAAGATTAGAGGACTGTCTTTAATAAACCTTAAATAAACTGACTTGAAAAAACCTTAAATTAAGCTATTAAAGTGCTTAATCTGTAATATAATAGTAGAATGAAGGGCATAAGCAACAATTTATAACTTAATTGGGGTGTTAACAATTATATTTAGTTTTCTTGCACCAAAAGTTACTTACTCAATGCCATTCCACCTAAATATTCATATGGAAAGTTTAAGATATGTTCTGATGTTTTGTTCCCTAATGTATATATGGTATTATCCCAGTGGTGATTGGTCAAAGTCTTACCCTTCCTAGTGAATTATTGTGACATGCAATAGTTGTTGATGAGGAGGAAAAGTAGAGACAACCTTAAGTATACATCCATGAAAGCTATTGCATAGTTTTGTGACATCAGCACCCAGATATCTTCATCTTATCAGTTTAAATCAAGTTTTTTAAGGTGTTATCATATAGATTTTTTAATGAAATGATAACATTAATTTGAAGTATCGCTGAACAAGTGCTTGGATGGTTACAATGCTGATAAAATATTATGTTTTCTGGTATATTTGTTAGGTATTGGTTGTGATAAATCAGGCTGATGGAGGACCTTTAATAATTATTTTTCAGTTCATTGGTGTTGTCCCTGACAACAGCTATAAACTTTAACAAGATGGTATAAGTGCTGTTTCAGGGGATTTTTAGAACTTGGCAGGGAAAAGCCAACATTTTTTCAGGGTTTTTTTCCGGTATTAGCACAAAATACCAGCTATCAACAGCATTGACACAAACTGGACTAGTATACGTCACTACTGCTGTAACGTCCTAACAGTCCGAGGCAGCTGTGCAGTGTGTGGATGACGGGCCCTGCTCTCACACCCTGCAGGCTGACAGGTTGAAGTGGGCTACTTTGAAGAAGGAGTGACGCGTGTGTAGTTTGTGTTGGACATAGATGACAATATCTGTCGACATGCTGACTCTCATTCTGCCAAAACCACTGAGGTCAAGTCCCCACAACTAAAAGTCATTTCTGAGGGTCCTATAATCGTGGTAGGTGGGCCTGTGATGTAACATGTTTCCAAGTTGTTCACATACCATGAAGGATTAAGGCTTCCCACAATACATTATTGGTATGGGTCATATGTTTATATTCAGGGTGTGTCAGGTGATTTCCAATTATTACCTTTAGTTGACTTTTTCAATGAGTTAGAATGCACCATAATTATTGCTTCCTACTTGATAAAAAGGCTTGAATAGTGACTTTGGAAAAATTAATAAGAGCTGACAATGTGATTCTCTCATCACAGATGCATTATCGGCTTATTTTCATTTACCCCAAGTTCACATTCAGGCTTTTCCTCTGAACACAAAGCTGTATCTTGTTGCTGTACATTTTTCTATTCTTCAACTCATTCATTAAGATCAAGTACAGGAGTCATTTTGGGCTTTCATTCTGCTCAGGAGCATTTTGGAGCTCAGCTGTGGGTTGGAAAACTTCCCGTGAGGAATGGTGTGTGTGTGTGTGTGTGTGTCTGTGCACCACCTCAGGGTTCCTTCCTGCTATGCACTACTGCGGCTGCCCTTTTACTGTGTGTAATGCATCTGAATGAATAGAGGGGATTTGGTAGGTTACATAACCCTCTGTTAGGACAGAGAGAGGAGAGAGAAGACTCTTATTGCAGGGTGGAGAAGGCTGAGAAAGAGGCGTTAAAAACAAGCAAAGTAAAGAGGTAGCATTTAAAAACACTGGCACCATCATTATCTTAATCATTTAATATTTTCTTAAAACAAAAATTATTTTTAAAGAATCACTAGTAAAAGGAATCCATATTAAGTAACACTTAGTACATTTATAATGTAATACACAATTTACATTGTAATTTCATATGAATGAGGTACCAATGAAATACTCAGTGGTTCCTACTGGTACGATATGAAGTGTTGAAAGTGTGCTCCCCTTTTGATGCCTTAATTACACAGAACTGTATGAACAAGGTTGTTAACACCATTTACCCAAACCTCAGTTTTGTTTGCCAGTACAAACATACTTTGTGTATGATTTATTGCTCCCTTCCTCTAAAATGCCCAAATGTTACTCCTTTTTTCCCCCCTAGCCTTGTTTTCTTCCATTTCACCTTCATTTAAGTACCAGTAGAAATCAGTAAGTATTTTATAAGTACCTGATTCATATAATGAAATTTTTGTGTAAATCGTTATGTTATAGGTGTTATAAAGGGTTAGGGGATGAAATGAGATTGAAAGACCCTCATGAAATTAACATTGTATAATGTAATCTAAAATAAAATGTCTATTATTATATCCTACTTTTTATATATCTTCCTCTTTTTATAGCCACAGTAGTGTGTCTCTGTGGATGCATATGGATCCAGTCTTTATTCCAGACTGTAATATCTCCACAACTATTGGATGGGTTGCTGTGACATCTGGTACAGATATCCATCATACCCAGAGGATGAATCCTGCTGATTTTGGTGATCCCCTTACTTTTACTGTAGCGCCACAATGACGCTGACATTTCTGTTTATTTATGTAATATCTCAACAACTATTGGATGAATTGTCATAAAATTTGGTACAGACATTCATGTCCCCCTCAGGATGAACTGCAATAACTTTAGTGATCTTTAGTTTATTGTAATGAACTTTTCATTTAAACTGCAAATTAGCAAATGTGCATAAATTCTTGTGAAACAAACGATACCTGTGTACATTTGCCTGATAATGTGTTTGTGGTTCATTATATTAAAAAAGACATTGAAAAATGCAATAAACATAAGTAGGAAATTATAAGACGGAAGTCAAAAATAAGCTTGTCTCTAGATTCTAAAATAAAGTAGTACATGTGACTTTGCTCCAGTGTCATCATCAACATTATGAAAGAGTGAATTGCTGTGAAGCCTCGTGGTGAACTGGTAAATGTGAGGCGAGGTCAGTTAGGCCAGTATTTGTGTGTTTATGTGTGTCTATGCATGTGACTGTTCCTGTGATTGCATATTCATGCCCGCATGGATGCACACACAGATGAGTGGGAGCAGCATGTGTGGGTGTGTTCTGTGATTTTGGCTGTTTGGTAATGTATGTATGCGTCTGTGCCTGTGTTTATCTGATACACAGCCTGTGTCTCCTTGTGTGTATGTCCATATATATGTGTGTGTGTGTGAAATACCCAGATGTAAGATCAGCTGTGAGCAGCCCATTCCCCAACCCCCCACCTCCCGGTCTGTATGGGAGAGCTCTGTCAACCCACAGGGGATCCGTCTTTATCCGTCCACCTCTACTAGCCATCGCTGCCAAAGAGATGCTTTGTCTCTCCACAAAGATGCCGCCTACTGCTGGAGATTCAAAGAAAAGCAGCTAAATTAGTGGTGATTCACAGAAACAACTCTGGCTCCTATTTGCTCACGGATCAGTGCTTCTAATCAGCTATTGAGAGAGAAAATGAATAACAGACAGAGAGAGCAGGATTACTGACTGGAAGAAATGAGGTTGTAGATGCAGTTGGTAATTGGCCTAATTATTCATGTGAACTTACAGGAGCAGGACTGTTGGTCTTGTCCACATGAGGGTTGCTTTGCATGATTTAATTAAAATACTGTCTCCATTATGTGCAGAGAACACTGCTCAATCAGCCTTTTGAAATGGAAATATGTGGCTTTGATGTGATTTCATGATGCACCACTCATACCAATGAGATAATGGTGATGAAAAGCAAGTGAACTAATCTCTCTTTAGGCTCTTCACTTGCTAGATTAGCACTGATGGGCTGTTATAAATCATTAAACACTTCAGTGTTACCTTGTGACAATGGAGTACTGTACACACTGTAGGCATGCAGAGTTATGATGCAGCAAAATGCATTATGTTGTGAGCGATATTATGTAACTGATACATTGAGCCTACAGTCCAGTCGCTGCAGCTGTTTCCCTGGCAGGATGATAGTGAATTGTGATTTCCCTGGTGGGTTGAAGTCTTAACTCTGCCGTCAGCTGGGCAGGCTCCCGTGACTGTCTTATCAAACGCTCCTCCGCTGTGACGCGACAACCACAGTCTCACCACAAATATTAACCAGGGGGAACATGTGTTCTGTCTCTCTGTCCTCGGTCACAGTTACACAGGCATACTGACGTCTTGTTGAACTTTTAAACCAGCAGTAGAGGAATGCACGTTAGCTCACTGCCTTGTGTTCCACAGATAGGCTGTCATTCAGAATTGACTGTTTTACAACACTTTTAATGGTGTCACGTTATGAAGGTTCACACAGGTGTCATGATGGAGGAGCTTAGTGTTGACTGCCTGAAAACGGGGACGGTGTTTTTTTGAAGACACATTCATTTCAAGAACT
This sequence comes from Thunnus thynnus, assembly GCF_963924715.1. NCBI lineage: Eukaryota > Metazoa > Chordata > Actinopteri > Scombriformes > Scombridae > Thunnus > Thunnus thynnus. The sequence goes on along the minus strand of NC_089526.1, from coordinate 28,570,226 downwards.
ATAGATTTGAACATAATGTGCCTCGCAACAGACATTTTGACTCAACATAGTAGGAAAAGCACAGGTGTTACAAAGAACATTAACAATAGCTCTGCTCTATTCAAGTGTCCCGGTAAGTCATGACAGTGTGACAGTGAGCATGCCCAAATGAGGACCCTGAAACTGAAGCAGCTAAATTCAGCCATCATTCATTTTATTATTTCAACTTGTTCTTTTCCTACTGTGAGATATCAGTCTGGAAACAAGACTGGGGGCCATGCTGGCAGCTCTGTGAAGCTATAATACTCATTGTAAAGAAAACTTAACTGTATGATGAATAAAAGCTGAGGTCCAAAGTTTGATCTATAGCAGTTGTGGTGAAATAAATGTAAAAATGTTGTCACATGCTCACAGTGACATTATTAACATGCTAATGTATATCAGGACATGTTTATCATGGTTGTTGTTTTAGTTTCATGACATGTGTAATAACATAAAGCCAAAAGTACAGCTGAGGCTGACGAGAATTCATTTCGCAGGTATTTGGTTCTTTCATCCTTTTCTTTTTAGCCTCTTTCTTTCCTGTGTTTGTGATTTCTTCTTTATAATCTAACACAGTCCTTCTGTTTACACCAGAACCTCCGTAAGATGGAGGAAGAGGCGTCAGAGGAGCCTGGTCGAGACCTGAACGAGCTACAGAATGCTGACTGGGTAGGCAACTAGACTCTTGACCTCTGACCTCAACCGGTCATTTTATCTGACGTCTACTCAACTATCAAGGTCTAACAGGGGAAACAAAGTTCCTTTTGGTGTCATAGAGACCATAATCATACCATAACCTCATGTTGATTTGGTTCTGCATAAGAAATCTTTATGAATGCATGTGCCGCTCCAAATAGGCAGTGATAAAAGAACTTCTCAGGAACCATGTTGAGAGGGATAGAACCACTCCCCTTGATGAAGCCTCCTTATTCAGTGTGCACAGAGAGGTTAGAGCACAGATGATTGCTATTGTCAAATACATTCATATCCAAAGGGTCGTGGTATTTTCTGCTTCCCCTCTCCCATGCTGCCCTTTGCTTCTTCCATCAGGCTCGATTCTGGGTTCAGGTGATGAGGGACCTGCGCGAAGGAGTCAAGCTGAAAAAGGTGCAGGAGCGCCAGTACAACCCTCTGCCCATCGAGTACCAGCTCACTCCCTATGAAATGCTCATGGACGACATCAGGTCTAAACGCTACAAACTGCGCAAAGTCATGGTCAGTGTCCAGTTTGGCCTCTTGCTGCACTATTGTTCCAGTTCCTGCTTGGAAAAGCTTGCTACACTGTTGCATAATAATTGTTGGCCGGGGTGATTCTCTATTGGAAACCAGTGTAGTGTTTGACTTTCTCTGATGTGGTCATCGTTTTCATGCCAAAAGATATATTCATGTAATAATGACATACTTTTCTTGTTAATTTCTACATACTTAATTATTCTGTTTTAACAAGAAACATCTCTCATTATAACAACATACCACTTTGTCTTGTTGTATAGCAAAACTTTCTTGTTATTTCACAAATGGTACATGATAAGTTGGTAAGCTGGAACTACACAACACTTCAATATGTCCTTAAAACAAGAAAAAGGCAATTTCTTGTATTCATTTGGTATCTAGTAATAATGAGGAAATATCTTGTTAAATATAAGTATTATGTTAAAATGAGAAAGGTTTCTTGTTTAAGAAGAAACTGTACACATTTGTTTGTCATGGTGGCAGCAATATGCTGCTGTAAGTCACCACTCAGAAAATGCAGCTACATGGAAAATATGTGACATTGCTGATAGTAAAGCTGAAACAATCAGTCAATTCATGAATTAGTTGTTTGACAGAAAAGTAATCAGCAACAGCTCTGATCGTCATTTAATCAAATAAAAATGTCAAACATTCTCTGGTTCTAAATCCTCTAATGTGAGGATTTTGCTGCTTTTCTCTGTTTTATATGATTGTCAATTGAATATCTTTGCTGTAGTTTTGGTCAAACAAAATAAGAAAACATAAATTTGGATTTTGGCTCTGTGGAATTGTGATGGACATTTATTACTATGTTTTTTTTTTTACATTTTATAGACCAACAACAAATGTATTAATCAAAAACAGTCAACTACAAATGAATAAGTGTTACATTGTTAGTTGCTGCCCCAGATGATAGTTGAGCTTATGGTCATGGGTTTGGTTGTTCAGCAACAGGCAATTCTACATTTTATTAGAATTCATGATCTTTCTATTTTCAGCGAGTGACTCTTTTGTAAGGTCATAGGATGAAGCCATTTCTGTCTTCCTGTGTCTCTTATTTTTACCCTGTTGTGTTGTTTCTGTTCAGGTGAATGGAGACATCCCTCCCAGGTTAAAGAAGAGCGCTCATGAAGTCATCCTGGAGTTCATCAGATCCAGACCACCTCTCAACCCTGTGAGTGGAACCAAAGGCCACGCGCTTAAATATCACAACCCCGTTCTCGTGCAGCCTGTGAAAACCTTTGTTAGAGAGAACAGACCAGTGGACTGTCTTTAAGTGAGGATATCAATAAACATTCAGCTAGAGCGGTGGTTCTCAACCTTTTAGACTTGTGACCCTTGGTCAGCTGTATCATATGTCTATCAGTGGTTCAACCAAAGAAATGAAATGTTCCCTTGTTTTATTTGAACACATTTTATAAGCTGAAAGATATAAGATTATCTAGTAATTGAATAGAAAAAAGTAAAAAGATAACATTGTTTTCAAGGCTCTCATTCTGTTTATCATCTCAGATCTATAATGTGATTGTTTGTGGGCATCCGTCCTGACCTCTGGGCTCCTGAGCAAGAAAATGCAGATTTGACATAGTTCATGCTGATGTATGCTGCAAAAGCACACTGTACTTGACTAATTTAAGAATTGTCCAGAACTTAAAATGTTATACAAAAAAAATTCTAGACCTATTAATAGGATTTACATTAAAACTGAAGTAGGTAAAACTATTTGTATAATACCATCATATAAAAAAGTGTAAGAATTCTCTTTGTAAAACATGAATATTGCTGCTATTCAATTTGAGTCTCACTGCACTGTGAATTCAGTGAAATGCTGTGTTCATCAGTTCTCTGTTGATATAAATCTTAGAGCAGAAATAGCAGGCGCTGTTTCAGCAGAGCGCTGAGGTGAACAATCAGTCGTAGGAGATATGAGGAGGTGGTGAGGAACAGGCCTGCTGGCTATAACGCTGTTTGTGTCGGTTATTGCTCTCCACCCTATTTACTTTTTGTCATTACATATCTTTTACCCTCCATCAACCTTTGGCAGGTGTCAGCCCGTAAGCTGAAGCCACAGACACAGCCTCCTCCCACGCTGCATGAGCGCATCCTGGAGGAAATCAAAGCAGAGAGGAAACTTCGACCCGTGTCGCCCGATGTGGTCCGCAGGGGAAGGCTGGGTAAGATTCTGAATGACTCTCTGTACCTGCCGCTGCCTTTTTACATTTGTTTTACACTTAACACAAGTACACTCTCATGCACATGAAACCATACTTCACTATGAAATGTATTTTTCAAGCTGAAGTATGGAGCTTATACTTGCAGCTGCTGGACATCATGTGCAAATAAATTACAAATCAACAGTAGTGTCATTATTATGATCTATGTTTAAGCACTTTACTACTATTATTTGTGCCTCTGCTCTCTGCTGTTGCTAATGCTGCCTAATTTTTCACATTTGTGTTGCAACTAACGCCTATTATTATTTTGTTTACTATATTGTTTGCAATATAGTGAAAGTTGTACTTCAACAGTAATGCTAAGTGTCTGCAATTCCATTAACGCTAATAACACTAACCCTGCTACTGTTTCTGAGTGTCAATAAGCTCTCACCATTGGCTGTGGCTTATTTGAAATCCTATTATCTTACATCATGAAAGTAATTATACACTACAGTGATCTGAAACTAGAAAATAAGCATGCTATATCCCTGAATTTCTTGCCAAATATAAACAGATTACTTACTCTTGTGTGTTAAATCTTGCCTTAATTTGCCTCCTAATCACAAGCAATAACTGTCCGTTGCCATGACTGTTTCTCGTTGCAGTAATTCGGCCACTTAGCATGTCTTTCAGTTTTGATGCGTCAGGTAAAGTTCTCCTTACTGCTTACCTGGCTTTTTTTTTTTCAAAATCTTTTTCTGTTTTTTTCCTTGTTGTGGCTGCTCATCTGCTCTCATAGCTTTTACACACACACACAAACAGCACACTGTGCACACGTTTCATGTCATGCTTCAGTGGTTGGTGATGGTTGGCTGTCATCTGTGGAGGTGAAACATGGTGATGGGGGACACTGGTCAGTAGGACACAGATGAGAGAGAACTGATGAGTGACACATGTGAGCAGAAGGACACACAGGATTTTCAATCACAGCACAAACATCGAGCAGGAGTCAGGAACACTGATGACACTCAGGTCCTGTCCTGTTTTTTCAAGGAACCTTGTATGTGACCTGCGGGGGGGGGGGGTTTACATTTCGCAATTAATAACTTTTACTATTTAGACCCTTATTGTATTTAAGAAAATACAATTGAACCGTTAAAGGAATAAATAAAAACTGAAAAATTCAAGTCCAAAATTTTAGAGATTATTTTTGGTGGGGTACATCAGGGGATTGAGACTCATGACCTCTCAGCATTTTAAGGCTACGGCCCTGCAGCTAATCAATGTTCTTTTCTTACCATCTTCGAAAACCTGCTGTAGTGACATCTCAAGTACTGCAATTAGGTATAATTTTAAGGTACTTGTACTTAATGTGAGTATTTCCAATTTATGCTACTTTATTCTTCTACACCACTATATCTCAGAACATTGTACTTTTTTCTCCACCACAGTTATGTCAAAGCTATAGTTACCAGCTGCTTTTTGAGATTTTACGTACAAAACATGTGATCATCATATAAAATATGATACATTGTTATAGGTTATACTACCCAGCAATATATAAAGTAGTCAAAATTACATATTAATGCAGTAGTGATATTGATCCAATAACTGTATATAATAATATATCACAGACAGGGGCCATTCTTCATAATGGGGACTTTTACTTTAGATACTTTAAGTAGATTTAGTATACAATAAAACTACTTCTGTACTTTTACTTAGATAAATGCAAGAACTTTACTGTACTTGTAATAGAGTATTTTTAAGTGTAGTGAAGTATTGCTACATTTACTTATGTAAAACTTTACTTATTCCACTACTGGCTAAGTGTGATGTCTGTTGTTTTAAAATGTTTAAATGCCAAATGTAATTTTTTAAAACACTAACCCAAACCCATAACAGTATGTGAGGCATTCCTTTGGGCAGTGTGCTGTCTATTTTTCTTTCTTTTAAAAAAAAAAATTTGGGATAACAAAAAAGTGTTTCATTGAAGAATAAAATGTATTCTCCATTTTTAGTCTGCAAAATAACAGACACTGAGCTGATGATTATTCCTACAGTAGCGTGAGCATGCTTTTTTATCACAAGAGGGAATTCTAACTTCCCATTACCATGCAGCTGTCCTAAAGGGAAAGATTAAACTGTGGCTGATTGGAACAGATCACATTGGGACATTTAAAGGACATTTGCTGTTATGGAAAGAGGCCAGTGTTTGGATGCTGAATTAATGGCCAGTGACTGTTTAAAGAATGTAATATTATCCAACCAGGTTTAATGTTTGTTAATGTATCTTCCCTCTTAAGTTTTATTGCTGCTGAGCACAGCTTATGCTTATATGGAATTCTGAAGTTGTGAAATGACATTGTTGGCTCAGTGCACTTCAAATCTGTCTTTAGAGAACATCATTTTGATGTTGAAATCCGACTGAATGATAGCAGTGTAGCAGTTTTGAGAGGGCAGCTCAAATACTCTCTGTTATCTACAGCTCTGTCAAACAAATGGACAGGATTATATAACTAAAAAAAGGGGCCTGGTTGTTGCTCTTGCTCTCTAAAAACTACTACACCATTCCGCAAACATACTAAAGTAGTGAATCTCAAAGCCACGCAGAAGGAGTGTGCAGCCAGCCATCTAATCAAGGAATCACAAGGACCAGCACAGAGTACAACTGCCACCTCTGTGTCTTCAATCATCAACTTCATCCAGCAGGGTCTTTCATGTGCCACCGTGACTTTGCAGAATTTAATGCTGATGGATCAGTGTGCAGGAGGATGTGTGAGCCTCATGCTCTGCACAAGACCAGATACTGCACAGTCTTACATGATGAGGTATATCCCCTCATCAGTGGCATGTGTTCAGCATTGAACGTATCAGAACAATTTAATTTGAGAGTTTTGATTGAGATGATAAGGAAACCCTACTGAGGCAAACAAATCATAATAAAGCTGTGCTCCGCTTTCCCTTCTACTGAGGCCAGTGTCTCTCATCACACTACAAGCTTTATCACCTTACGCTCACTCATTCATGCTGTCAGGTAATCTGTGTGTGTGTGTACCAACTTCCTTCGACAATGAATTATGCTCATATGGAGTGAACAGTTTAAGTCTCACTTTGCTCGATATTTTATGGGGAGAGGGCGCATACTCACTGACACTTTCATGAGCATGATTAATGTTTTAATCAGTAACGAGAAAATACTGTTTCAAGGAGAAGTCCATTTCACAAGATTTAAACACTGTTGCTAAACAGCTCTGGGTGATGTATATCATGCTTATTTGGCTCCATTTTCTTGTTTGGTGATGTCATTTTTTTAGTCCTCACAACTGGGTAAATGGAGATGGTGGTGGTGTCATATCGGAATATTAATAATGCATCAACTTTTCAAAGGAAAGGTTTGATATTTTGGGAAATACGCTTATTTGCTTTTGTGCAGAGTCAGATGAGAAAATTGATACCACTCTTATGTCAGGGGTAAGTAAAGCCAGGAGGTGCTTAGCTTAGCTTAGCATAAAGAATGGAATCAGGGGGAAACAGCTAGTCTGGCTCTGTCTAAAGGTCAAAAATCTGCTTACCAACACCTGGAGCCTATGGGCTTGTGTGCTGGACTATTTCTTGGCGAACAGTGGCCGGGTGTTTGGTGCACAAATTGTTACTTTAACATTTCTGTTTGTCTACAGATTAAACAGGGTGTTAAGTAAGTAGTGCTTTAGAGGTGCCAGTAGGCAGAATTTTGAACTGTGGAGAGAGCCAGGCTAGCTGTTTCCAGTCTTAATGCTAAGCTAAGCTAATCACCTCCCTGCTGTAGCTTCATTCTTAACAGACATACATAAGACTGGTATTGATCTTCTCATCTAACTCAAGACAAAGGAAAACGCTTATTCTCCAAATCTCAAACAATTCCTTTAAAAACAGAAAATGTTCAGCTTTTTTGTAGAATCAAAGAGCAATGACAAAGGCAGAAATCCAGAGAGAGCATTTCTCCATCAACAGTAGCCTTAGACCAGGATGCAACACCTTGACACCAGTTTAAAGGCTTCTACAATGTAGAAAGTCACTACAGAAATGATATTAACAGCACAGGTATAACAAGCTAGAATGTTCCTTTAGCTCTCCTAATGAAGGAGGTGTCCCCTTTTAGGTTTTGGCAAAACTCGCAGTATGCCACAGGACTTGTTTCGTACAGGAATAGGTAAAGTATGAGAAAAACTGCGGTTTGGAGGGCCTTGTTCACCCATAACCCAATGGCCTTGTCTGTCTCCCTCCCCGGCTGTAAACTAATATCTCCTCTATTTAAATACTGAATGCTGAGGATTATCCAAGACATGGATATAGTGTAAAACTATGACTAATTTAGCTTATTTGTTTGTGTTTAAGTCTAAAGCCTGCTGACAGAGTTTGTTAGGAATCTGAGGTGGTAGAAAGACGGTTTGTTCTAGTCCAGCAGCAGAAACAGAGCTGCTGTTGAGATGTCGAGCTCATGTGGATGCTTAAGCCTTTTCCCACAAACAGCAGCAAAGGCTGAGAAAAGAGCTCCCATAGATCCTATCAGCTGTGGCTCTTTATCTGTCTTTTGCAGCACTCACTTGTCTCTTCTCCTCACACTCCCTCCCTCCCTCCCTCCCTCCCTCCCTTCTTCCCTTCCTCTAAAAGCTCTTTTAAGGTTGTTTTTTACTGCTTTTGCACTCCCAGAAATCACAGCTAGTGTAACACAGTTTGGTAGACAGAACCAGGTGATCATAGATTGTTTTCCGTCTTCAGAGTTTGGAGCTATAAAGACCCCTCTTGTAGTGCAGAATGACCTTGTTAGTGAACTGGGGCGTTCGGTTTCAAAGATTTAGGTTCTCCCAAAAATATACTACCATGGAGCAGCATGGAGGCTGTCAGTGGAGCCCATTTTAGGAGTCCAGAATCTAAATATTTCATGAATGAAGCATCCATGCTCTGTGTGTAACACTGGCCTGTTCCTACGCCTCCCCTTCAAACCAACTGAACTCACCCTTCCCGACCTCTTTAACTTTGGGATGGATCTCAAAACTCAGTCCTCTATCCCAGGATTCATTGCATCTTTTCACTTCACCTCCCATTTAAACACACCATGATTTGAAAAGAGTGCCCTATTAAGGGGAGACAACAATCAAGATACATTTAAAATTATAACTCAATGAGGATGCAAGGAATCGTAAGAGGAAGCATTTTGAGATTCATCAAAAGTGAGATTCATCACTTTTTCTGAATGATTCTACTTAATGTTTGGCTCTGTGCAGACGAATTTAGTCCGTACATGGGCAGGAGGACGTCCAGCTCTCTGTCTCTGACCAATGGATCAGCATCTCCCAGAGAAGAGCCCTCTGGATCTCAGTCTGTACCCCAGAGGAAAAGGCTTCTGAAGGCTCCCAGCCTCGCAGAGCTGGACAGCTCGGACTCTGATGTCAGTATGAGTTTGTCTGTTTGTGGGGTTTTTGTAAAACTGCATCTGGCATGTGCAGAGCAAATAATGATTGAAGTGCTTGAATATTCCATATATATATATATATATATATATATATATATATATTTATATATGTTCAGGATGAGATTGTTGGACGCAGATCAGCAAGCAACTCCAGTGTGGCTACGTCTTTGATGGATGATACATCCCCAGAGTCTGCGCTCGGGAAGAAAAGTGAGTCAGGAATTATTTTTTCCACTCCCCTGTCACAGCTCAGTCACCTCCTTAACTAGACAGACAGTGATCGATGAGTTTTAATTTCACGGCCTTGTCAGCCCTGTTTTTCTTTGTTGTATTCTTTGTGATGAGAAGTATTTGAGCCCTGAGTTCACCAATCAATTGATTCTCTCCATTTAGCACATAAACCAAGTCAAATTTTCTTCTCTCTTCCATCTCTCTTTCTGGTTTTCTCTGCTTGTCCTCTGACTATGAACACCAGCTCCCCCACTGTTCCTCCCAATCTCCTCTACACCCCAGCCAGAGAGGCGTCAGACCTCCCAGAGAAGACACTCCATTGAGAAGGAAACCCCAACCAATGTCCGACAGTTTCAGCCACCCTCCAAACAGAGTTCTAAGTCTCTGGTAAGTCAGACAACTTTCCGCACACATCCTCAGTTGAAGAATACTCTGGTTTATGTCTCACACGTTTTTGGACAAAAAGAGACAGGGTTAAAGGTATTGTTTTTTATGATTTTAAGAGGGGAAACTGTGCATAAGAGCAGTTTCATTTTGTGGACTTTCTGAGGGCAGTGTGATCTGGGAAGGTTTTAAACCAGCAACAGCCACTCAGATCCTGTGCAGTAACTTAATAAGAGAGAAAAAACAGAGGGAGAAGTGAAGAGATAAGCCGAGCATCAGGATCTGCAAAGAAAAGAAACACTCACTGTCATGTCTCTTATCATTTTATGTGTGCAGCTTGCCTGTTTCTTGATTTCCTCCCTCTACTTTTTCCATCAACAAATCCACCCAGTATGCTCACTTTATCTCCTGGTCAAACTGCAGGGATCCTTCTCTTCCTCTCCCCCACACAACACACCTTAACCTTGTCTCGTTCAGGTCGGGATGATAGCCTCATTTCGTTCCTGGATCCCCCACCTGCACCCTTCTCCCTCCATTCTCCACCCTTTGCGGAGCTACCACCCTATCGAGGCGTTTGTGTTGGGGTTGATGAAGGCAGTTTTTGCTCTGTGCAGGAGCATTTACATCAGTGGAAGAGAGTCAGCCAAGGTTTGCCAGTCTCCCCCAGTCCGTCCTGGCATAGTACCTGTAGCCACCCGTCCTCTCCTAATGCTTCCCGCTTCATTAGAGATAATTCATCTAGAACAGGCTGCTCTAGGTGATGGTGAAAGTGTGTTTAACACTTCACTGCTTTGCATAACAGTTTAACACTCAAACACAAATAGGTAGCTACAGCTAATTCATTTAAATCTGCTCTAGCATAGAAAAAATAACTAAATTGTTGGTTTGCCGGTGGTTGGATGCATTTATAATACAATATCTGATGTTGACCTCCGTATTTAGGTTTATCTTTGGCACTATACACACCAGATAAAACATTTTTTTAGGATTGGATGTTGTTCAATGTTCATTCTTGACACAAGGTCCATAGTTTTTTTTCCAGAGTTTTCACCTGCATCTCAGAATTTGCTCAGTTGTTATCATGTGACCTAAGTGTGGAACTTTGGTCATGTGATAACAAATGGTCGTATACTGTATCGATGCTGCATACACCACTCCAGTCATCTTCCTACTTTAGGCTGTACCACACCCTAATGACAGGAGGGTAGATGTTAAAGTCCCCCTCCACTCAAAAATGTGTTTTGCTTTCTGTTACTTGACTGATGTTTGATCGTCACTGTGCAGACTGATGTATGTGCTCAACTTAAATCTGAGTTTACCAACAAGATCTACCCCCCTGACGTGTACCTACAAGCATGATTTGTGACATCAGAACTAGTATGCAACTTACACAAGTGTGATGTGAAACTTGAAATGAACAATATCTGCATATTCTATAATAATCTCGATTTTTCAGTGGGGGAGAAGAAGGAGATATTGTTTTAAGAATTTCTAACAAGGTAATGAAACAACAGCTAACAAGGTTTCTAACTTTTTTTGTGGAAAAATCATAGCAGACACAAATTACTATTCAAAGAACACTTATACGTCATAAAATATATCTGGAGGGGATCTTTAAGTATCTCAGCAACTTAGATAGCAATAGAAAACACACCAATTCACACAAAAATGTGCTGATGCTTTCTAGATGTCAGTGGTGATTTTTTTTTATATAACTCTCTGTGGTAGTGTCGGACAGCTGGTGTGGGACACATTACACTGTATTAGTATATATATATGTGTACAATCAGTGGCACTCCCCTTTAAAAAGAAGTCCCAGTAATCTTTTTATTATTATAAACCAACTGATGTTCTCTGAAAGTAGGTTTTTGACCCGCCAACATTCAATCAATACCCAGTCATGCCAACACACAAACCAAAGCACAATGCTTCCACCAGCAATAATCATCAATTGAAACAGTTAATACGCAATTATGGCTCAAATATTTTGTCTTCTTCTTTAATGATAGTTAGTGTTTAGACAGTTTCAGAATATTTATCCAGAAAAAACTATATCAAAGGGAAACAATACATATTCTCTACGATAGTAAAACATTGTACATTGGTGTAAATGGTTACAGAAAATATTGAGATGGTAAAAAAAAAGAAGAAAAATCCAGTCACGCTGAAATGGTACTTTAAGAGAAAATCAATTCCCTGCTGGAACCATGTTTTCCCATCACTCAGGTTGTTTACACATCACGAGCCCTCTCTGAATCTGCCGTTTTCTTCACAGAATAATGAGAACATTTTAATGACCCAAATGGAGCCTGATCCCACACAGGCTTCTCTGAAAGGTGCAGAGGGGCAGCTGTGTGTGTGCTGAATGATAAACACTGTGTTGAACCGGCTGTTGCCAAGGTCACTCACTGTTGTGTGTCTGTACTTGTGTGTTTATATGTGTGTGTGTGTGTGTATTTGCAGGAGGAGTTCTGTTTCCCTGTAGAGTGCTTGTCTCTGACGGTGGAGGAGGTGATGCACATCCGACAGGTGCTGGTTAAGGCAGAGCTGGAGAAGTTCCAGCAGTACAAAGATATCTACAATGCTATGAAGAAGGGAAAGGTAACATCCTCCTTTATGAAACATGTTGCTTGTATCACACTGTTTACAGTATAAAACTCTGAAAGATTTATTTTGTTCAATACATTTGATTTGGTTAAAATATGTTTAATGTTTGCATTCATTTATTTTTGTTTGAGTCGAATGTCTTCCTATTTTCTCTTGCAGCTTTGCTTCTGTTGTCGAACCAAAAGGTTTTCCCTTTTCACCTGGTCCTACATCTGCCAGTTTTGCAAAAAGTAAAACAACTTCTGCATCTTAGATTCAATATTAATTATTCAGATCATCTAAGAAAAAAAATTGCTTTCATTCACCACTTCTTTTCTCTTTTCAGGCCTGTGTGTTCACAGTGCTGCAAAAAGGTAAGTCATATAGAATTAATTAGATCAGTTAAAACATTATTACAGTCTTATTGTATTCCTGATGCTGTCAAAGATACCTCCCCTTTTTTGCATCATTAATCTGTATTAAGAAGCAACTTGAAATCTAAAAACCTAACATCTCTCTGAATTTAGAAGTGAAGTTACAACATCTGAGGTTTCAAAAAAGGCTACTTATTTACATTCATTCCTTCTCTTTCTAACAGATGCGGCTGCCTTCCAAACCCTATTCCAGCTTGCCCATTTACTCCATCGGTTCAACAAACACTCTTCCGAGGGACAGGATAAATGCCATGTCTGCTGTAGGACAGGGACTCTCTGTGGCTGGAGAGCCGAGGCCGTCAGCAGCGGGAGGAGCTGCAGCGTCCCCTTCTTTGAAAGAAGCAACAACAGGAGCATCCAAAGGAGCTGGAAAAGCTTCCGGAGCAGCAGCAGCTAAATCAGAGAAATCCTCCAGCAGCCCACGGCGCCAAAGCATTCACAAGACCATGTCCAAGTAAGATCACCAGGCAGCACTGTTCAGTCTCTTATGTCCTGATGTGGATAAAGATAATGCAGTTAATCTCTGCTGTAGGAAATTTGTTTGATATATGTATGGTAGCCTGTGAAATCAAAACACTTATAAGAGTAAAAGCATAAGTATTTATAGAAATGTGCTCTAAATGCTGCAAATACTCAAGAATATTCAAAGTGTAAAAAGCACATACATGTGCTCCTAATCATGAAATGAAAATATGAAGACAAATACAAACGGTGAAGGCGTTCAGTCATGGTAGTTGCTGCTTGGGGACAACCTGTCCTCCTCACCTGGATGACACATACAGTTTGCATCTTTGGACTTTCAGAAAACTGTTACTGACATCTAGTGGATGAAAGTACTATTTCAAGATCAGGAAGTAATGACGTGCTTGTTGCACACAACGTTTTGCCATTGAAGTATCCGATAGATACAGTATGTTCATCTCGTTCTGATATGAACACGGAGGTCAATTTGGAGATGTTTGAGTGGAAAATATGAAATGTTTTATGGGGGACATAGGAAACAGATAAATGTTTAAACATGTAACACCAAAAAAATAGAAAAACTAATCAGTTGGAAGATAAATAGAGCCAGTAAAAGACACAAAGACTATAAGTCTACTGCCACAAAAGTAGTGAGTCTGTCATTCTCATTGCACACCAAAAATTAAAGTTGTTGGATGGATATTTAGGGAGCCACATTTGTTATTCTTTCACTCTGTCGGGCTCAGGTGTACATAGTCATAGCTACACTTTGTCAACACCAACTGTAATCTGTCAGCCGCAGCAGTACTAAGGTATAGATTTTGCAAACATCAGCATATTACACATGCTTACAGTTGGCATGTCAACATCCTAATATTCTTACAAGCCATGTTAAATGATTATTTTATTTCAATGTCACTTTGATTATGCTGCCACCCTCTTGTACAGCATTTCTCTACAACCGCATGTTTCTTCTCCTGCTGCACAGTTCTGTGTTTGGGTTTGCATTTCCTTCATTGTTTGTGATTGCACCTTTTGTGTATGTTTTGACAGTTGCAGCATTTGGAGTGATTTAGTGGCACATATATATTTCACACTCCAGTGGTATCTAGCTATGCAGATAGTTTTGGTTTCAGTTGCTCAGGTTCTGAGATATCTGTCTCTGAGATGTATTCCTCCAAATCAATACAATGGATGTATTTTCAAAAGGCACAATTGTTTCTGTTCTGTTTAGGTTTTCGAAGCATGGCTCTTTAAAGTCTCATGAAGAACTAGAGCTTCCCTCTGAGCTGACGGAGGACTGGGCCACCATGGAGGTGTGTGTGGACTGCAAGAAGTTCATCTCTGACATTATCGCCTCCAGCAAGCACAGTCTGTCTCTGGCCACCAAGCGGGCTCGCTTAAAACGCAAGACCCAGTCCTTCTACATGTCCTCCCCTAAAGGAAGGGAGGAGTACCGGCCCTCTGAACGAACAATCAAGGAGATCTAAACTGCTTCTCTCTATCTGTCTCTCTGACTGCTTCCAGCTCCAATGGCAGAATTATATAAAGACTCAACTCTGGATATGATCTTACTGTACATGTACTGTATACTTAAGTCAGATAAAGCTGTCAGCATGGCTGATATGAACCTCTGTGGTGGACAGTGTGGTTTTTGTTGCTGTGTCCTGATCATCATGTACAGCTCCTCCAGACAACAGCATAATGTAGATCTACCAATCATTTTTTTTATCATATCATAGATGATCATTCAATCTCTGCTCACAGACTTTTGAAAAAGACAAGAACTGAGCTGATGACTAATGACAATGCCTCAAAATGGAATGACTTCCCTCCCCTCTTATGGCACAACAGCGTGGTCCACCCCAACTCACATTAAAATCAATAAGCACAAGACAGAAGACTGATGTGTGTTTGACTCCCTCAGGCACTGACACTGCAGGAGACACAAGGCCTGCAGAGAAATCATGTTGTGAAGTGTGACAATAAGATGTGGAATATTAAGCTGTATGGGTTTTTAATTTTTTATTTAGTTTTTTATACACTTGTCTGTACAGTAAATGATTGTTCAATGAAAAGTCATCCCCAGTTTGAGGCTTTCCCCCCATGTTCCTCTTTACCAAGCACACCTGAAGGCATGCTTCTGTTTTTGTGGGGGGAATCAGGGGTAAAGTTTCCCAACATATAAGTTTTATCACCACAGATTACACCACATTGAGAAAATCATCTGTTTTTATGCAGGTTTAGTGCCAAATAATGTCTCATCTCTTTGTTACCCCCCCTTTACCCCCCAAAAGTCTTTTCCCCTGATGTATGTTTGCAGCAGTCTTGCAACAAAATGATGTAACAAACTGGACTGACCCCTGCTTATTATTACCCCTGAAAATGTGCTTTCAAATCTTATGAATTTCTCTATATAGATTAAATATTCATGTCGAAATAAGCCACACTAAAATTTAAAGTTCATACATTCTTAAGAAGTCAGCTAATCTGCTTCATCAGGACTGTGTGGATGTGGTTTGATCAGATTTTATTGACAGTGGTCTGTTAACAGTTATGATTGGTGCATGAAAATACATGACATCACATGTTTCCAGCTGTTTCCAGCCCTGCCCAATTCAAACCAGTGACAAGAGCACCAGAAAAAATACAGAAATCTCTCATGTGAAATAACAAAAACTGTAACTTTGACAGAGAAGTTGCGTTCACATGGAACTGATTGAGAAAATAGGTTTTCAGGGCTTTTAAAGCACAATTTCAAACCATATATTCATACTATATGTTCATTTACAACCATTATTTACTTGCATCACTCAGATGTGCACAGAAGCAGGGACGGAAACATAATGGCCTGCAACGCTATGTGTAGGATATTTCAGACTTGCCTTTTAATTTTTGCATTTTTAAATGTAATTTTGAGTTGACAAGTACATAGTAAACTCTTTGCTTGGATTTGAAGATATTACTTCAAAAGGAGCAATTAGCATCATGTCAAATAAATATTCTATAGTATATTTACTTCGGTTTTTACTACATTAAGTTCCTGACTTGTGTTTGCATCGTGTGAATAATGATAAGAATAAAATGTCTAATTTTCATGTTTTTGTACAGATGTACAGTTAAAGAAACCCAGGTCACTGTACAGTCAACAACAAAAAGAAACATACTGTCCTGCTCTGCTGTTTGACACGTACAATAAGTCATAATATAATGCCTTTATGATTTTCCTTTGTCATCCAGAGTCTCATAGGTAGGAAGAAATACCTGACATGTGGCCTGGATATGTGTTTTATTGTACATCACATTCCTCATCTTCCTCCCAAGATGTTTCTGCCTTAAAAATGCCTTTCATGGTCACATTCATATGTTGAACAGTCATCTACTGTTACTGTACATACTTTCTTTCTAAGGGTTTGTTCGTAGATCAGATCTGTGTTGCCTCGATGATATATCGACAGAGACTGCTGTAGATCTGTGTCTCTGAGAGAAAATACTATCCTAGTACAGTGTGTTCAGGTAATAGTGAAGGGGAGGAGTGGGACGTCCACAGAAGAAACCTCACAGTGTGACAGCATCATGCATGTACTACGGTGTAGCTTTATACCTTCAGTCAGTATTACCTTCAAGCTGTAACTCCTTGCAGAGAGTGCGACAAATGATGACTACATCAATAAACACTGATGCAATACCTGACCAAAGTCTCTGTATCGTCTTTGTCTTTTATTTCAAACTGTATTTTCAAAAAGATTTTTTCCCTCTTGCAACAGCTTCCAATGTGTCTCCAGGTAGGTCAGAATATGAAGACCTGAGACCCAGGATAGATCCTCTAAATACTGTCATTGGCTGGAAAAGTGGCCTTAAATCATCTGCTGAAGGTGGAACGTTTCTCTGATCTCATTGAAAATCTTGTTTTTAGGGGTGGGTCTACAAGCAGGATTTGTGACAACACAACTAGTTTGAAAGCCAATCCGGGTCCAGTATGCAACTTACACAAGTGTGTTGTGGAAACTTGAAGCCTCCAGTGCACAAACACTGAGAATGGACTTTTCAGTGAAGCAGGAGACATCTTGTATCCAGCAGTTAAACTTCTGAAATGAAAAATATTTGCATATTAATAGATTCTGGAACTTTTAATGAGAGAGAAGGAGTAGAGGCCATCTTAAGGATTTAAAAGTGGCAATTATCATTTTTTGTGGAAAAACCATATCAGACACATATCATTGTCCCAAGCAGAGTTTTATTTTATTTTATATGGCTGACTGGAGGGAATCTTTAACTTTAACGCACACACACTCACACACATATAAGGCTCACCTTCCATCATTTTTATTACTCATTTGTATGCACATAATTACATATATGTACAAATGAGAAATAAAAATGATGGAAGAGGTACCTAAACCAGATTGGTCTTATATATACTGTATGTGTCAAAAATAAATAAGAGAATAAAGTGAGTAAATGCAGCTGTGGAGGGTTGGACGAGGCTCTCTAAAAGAAAGACATCTATCAAATGAAATCAGTGCATGAATTTTGAATACAGGCAGCACGGTAATGAAAGTAACCACAAGAATATATGGGCTGAACATCTAGAAACTGTTCATCCATCCATTCTCTAAACCAGTTAGTGTTCAGGGTCATGGGGCCGAAAACTTAAGCCTATCCCAGCATGAACACAGCGAGACAGTTGTCAGACTTACTTAGACATACAGTTCAGTTGTTCTGATTCCCCAAACCTGCATATTGTCTCAGAACAGAAAGGCTTAAGATGGCCACTCAAGGTCACTCTTACTGTCAGGCATCAATGCAAATCTCCACTGTACCACCTGCTCTACTGTATACATTGATATAAGTGAGGTGGACAAAATATTAGAAACAGTATAGGCTACAGTAAGCATAATTCATCTGCAATACAAACAGCCTCCAAAATGATCATAATAATGACTCTGCACGTCTTTATATCAGTTAAACAAAAACTGACTATTGTAACATTCGGCAAGGTTTGTTGTGTTTCAGGACTGTTTTTTTTTGGGGGGGGGGGGTATACATCATTCTGTGGTCCTTTTTCAGAGTTTTAATTTTTGTATATATTGAAACTTTTTTATACCCCCAGTACTGCTGTCTGTCATGTCATGTTATTTCTGTTTCAATAAAGTTGCAAAAAAGAACAAAAAAAACAACAAGCCCAAAGGCTGCGTTACCATAGTAACATGTAAACTGTCAAGCTTTCAGGCTAACAGTTGCTGTGTTTTACAAGGATAAACTATTGATTCGAACAGGTGTTTTGTGATTGCTATGGAGAGAAGTGAAGTGAGTGACTGTTTTTATCTCTTACAGTTGATATTGTTTCTTCCTGTGACTTGAAATGGAAAGTTAATACCGTGCTACAGTTACAGTAATGTTCTTAACTGTTCACTACACCAGACGCCATTGTAAATATCTCCTAGTTTGATGATACTTTGGTTAATGATGAAACCACGTGCCTTATGAAATACAGCAGTTCTATTTATAATTTAAAATTCAGCATTTTAATTAGCTATTAAAACATCACGGTGCTATGTCAAAACTTGGGAAATGTAAATGCACGTCCCAAGTTCCCAAGTTGGGATGGTACCCTGCCTGCACCTACATAAAAATCACAGTGAGAAACTCACTGGTCTTTCCGTAAAATCTGAATAATTCTTTCTCACTACTGCGTCCGACAGATGTCTTTGTCCCGGATTCAGAGTCTCAGACTGGCAGCTGTACTGGAGGATTGTTCAGACCAGTTGGACATACTGGGGCATGCTCTGACAGTGCAGATGAGCAGGGAGCGCAGCAGTGCAGCAGCACAGGTGACTTTACTGTGAGGAACATCTGTCAGACAGCTGCTGGCAGACAGCTGCTGTCTGCTGCTTTGATCTGATGATGGTGTGAATGTTTTTATCACAGATTATTTTCCATTTCATTAACTCAGTGTAAAAAAAATGTATTGACTAAAATACTGTATTAAATGTGTATGTGTGTGTGTTTAGGAAGAAGCCAGAGTGACCAAGCTGAAACGAGACTGGTGAGTACAGACAGCTACGGTGTTGACTAAATTGGCTTTGTTGATAGGATTTTTAAATTATAAATTTGAGTATGATTTAGTCTCCAGTCAGAGTATGATTCTGCCTTTGCCCCCCCCCTCTCTGCAGTCAATATATATCACAGCAGGTGTCCAAGTTATATTTAGAGCTGGAGGAAAAGCAGAGTTTCAGCTGTCTGCTGCAAGTGGTGGAGGAAGCGGAGCAGAAGAAGATGGCTGAGAACATGAGAAGGTTCCTTACTACATTATATGGAAACAATAACACTAATCTTAATCATAATAAGAGTACATAACTGGAAAAGTAAATTTACTGGAAACAATGTGGTGTGATTTCTGAGAACAGAGGGGTGTTACAGGGGTGTAGAAGAAAGAAAGCAAGGAAGTCTGTGTTGTATCATTAATGTGAATGTCTCGCTGTCAGAGAGACAAAGAGAGAGCTGGAGCGTAGAAAACAATATGTACAGAGGCAAGAAGAGGAGCTCCAACAGAAAATTGAGAAACTGAAGGTGAGACACTGAAAGCAAATCCAAGAACTAAAAACTGTCCACATTAGTGGTTGTTAGGGGTGAGTGAGAATCTTTTAATTGGGGTGAACTGACCCTTTAATTGAGTACAAAATCAAACGCACAATACTTTCCCCTCTCCTCATGACATGCAGCAGCTCACCGAAGACCTGACGCAAAAGCTGAAAGAGCAGCCATCAAAGACAAAAAGCAAGAATAAGCTTGTGGAGAAGGACTTTGAGCTGCAGCTCCAGAAGACAGAAAAAGAGACGAGCCAAGCTGAGAAGCTGCTAGAAGACCAGCTGGAGGTGGGTCCAACAGTCCAGTGTGGGTTACACTTTCAAAGTAACAAATCTCCATTTAGGTTAGAGATAGTTAGAGTTCAATGTAGTCCAAAGGATGTCCTCTGCTCTCTTTCTCAGCTGCTGAAAAAACAGTTTAAGGAGGAGGTGAGAATTCATGAGGAGTCGCACAAATTTCTGCAGAATCGACATGAGGTTGGTACAGCAATTAATAACATCTGACCATTGTTGTTATGTAATTGTTGCTCTTGGGGCTGCTTGTCTGGTATTGGCTTAGCTGCAGTTTAAGGTTTAGGTGTAACAAAATGACGTGGCTGTGGTTTAAGTGCACTTGTGGTTCAGTTAAAACCCAGATGTTGTATTGTGTAGAAATCACCTAAATGCCACTACAGGTCTACAGACATAATTTAACTAAGACTAGACTTGAGTGTAATAGGATTGTTTCATGGAGGACATTTTGACATATCACAGTAGGAAAAGCACAGGTGTAAATAGTAAAATGAATGATGGCTGAAATCCATTTAGCTGCTTCAGTTTCAAGGTCCTGGTATTGTTCATGCTGGCTCACTGTCACACTGTCATGGCTTACTGGGACACTTGAATGGAGCAAAGCCAGTCATCGTTAATGCTATTAATAACAGCTGTGCTTCTCCCACACAGCTCAATTATTAATATCTAAAAGTTCAAATCTTTAACCATGAAAGCAACACTATCACCAGTTGTGACTGATGTAATTGTATCATTTAAAAGGTGTCACTTCTGCATCATTTCATGTTGACACCAATATCACCACATCTGACCATATCTGACAGAATGAGGAGGCCGTTTCATAGCAAGTAGACACAAGTCCAGTATCTGCTAGGAGGACATGCAATAAATTTGTCATTAGGCAGGTGAGACACATCAATTGTGTGGTCACCTGAGATTGTAAGTCACTTATTGTAAGCAGTATTGTGGGACCAATTCCAGTTGAAATTTCAATGTAAGCTAATATATTTCACAGATTCTGCAGATTTGATTCTACAGTAGAGTGTAGAGATATTATTGTTGGGGAAAAACCATCTGTGATATGTTTTACATTTGTATAAAAGGATGGATTGATAAAAAATTGCTTTTGTGTTAATCAAAAGTGTAACTAGAGTATATCTATATTAAAAACACACTGTATATTGTTCCACTGAAAGCAGAAAGCTTAAACCAGTTTTCCTAAATACCATTTTCAGTGAGTTATGAATGTACAGCATCATTAATGCAATGTTCCTCTGAATCCCCAGTACATCCAGTTTAGTTGTGGCTCAGCTGTATCTGTGCTCATTTTTGGCACGCAGCAACTTACAGTTCAGCTGGATTCTTATTAAGCTACTATTATTATGTTAGCACTGCAGCAGCAACTAATCTTCTTGTTGTTGTTGTTGTTGATCAGGAGTTGCAGCAGCAGCTGCAGCAGTGGCAGCAGCGCACCAAGCAGATGCTGCAGGAGAAGGAGCAGCAGCTCAACAATGTGCGCTGCAAAAGAACGGTGATTTTGGACAAACTGATGGAGATGAGGAGGAAGGTGAACAGCTCACCATGTTGAACAAGACACAGTGAACAGGTGCTGAACAGGATGCACAGTCACTATTAGATGAACATTAATGAGATGCTGATGTGTGTTCAGTACAGGGAGATGGAGCAGATGGTGGTGGAGGACAGGGAGGAGCAGGAGAAACTGCGCCAACAGCAAGCAGAGGCCAGAGCTGCTACCAAGGTAATAACATCCAATTAGGACACAGATCCATGAGCCTTACTAACATGTTTCGTGCTCTGTCTGATCCACTGTTGTGTTGGGTTATTTATCACCTGTGACCTTTGACCCTGCAGATGCAGGCCTGGTGGAGAGGCTGCATGGTGCGCAGAGGCCTCGGCAGTTTTAAAAAAGCAGAGGAGGGCAAGAAAGGCAAGAAGAAGAAGGAAGGAAAGAAGAAGAAGAAATGACTTCTCTCCACGACTGCTTTGTGACATTCAAAAAATGTATTTAATTTAACAACAATAATTTAAAAAATAACTAAAAATGTAAAAGCATGTTTTTTGTCATTTCAAACATACAGTTTACACCAAAACTAAAGCAATCCCGTACAATGTTTAAGAAGAACAAGAAAAGTGGTACACTATGTGAAGGTAACATGGAGCATATCAGCATCATATCATATATAAACATATCAGCAAAAGTAGCACCTTGACTCAAAAGATTTTTTCATATTTTATGTACAGTATAACCTGAACAAAAAGGTCAAAAAGTCATTTCATCACAGTAAACAAATTAAAATATACAAACGCAAGAAATCAAAATGACTTCCAACAATGAACACTACTACGTAGTCTACTGTAAATGACCATAGGCCATACGTTTTTATAGAAGTCAACACCTTCACATGATAATGATTTCAGCCACAGCCACAGTATTTTAATACTGTTTGTTGATGCATTTACACAATACAAAAATCCATCCAGTATATCAGAACACTGGACCATTGATTACTGACAGATCATGTTTTTAAATACCCTTCTTCTTGGAATTAAACGTGTAAAAGTGTGGGAGGGCTAAATATACAATTTAAGGATGTCATCAGACAAGGATGACTATTAACATGAAGGGGAAAAAAATCAAGTTTGCTATGAATTCTTGAGGAATTGTGATTGATTAATTATTTGTGTTTGGTTTCATATCCTGTTGAAAGGATGACACTTTTGTTTCTCTTCTGTATGTACTTTTTTATTGTTTGTTTGTTTATTTTATTGTTAATTGGTGGACCCCAGGAAGAATAGCCAATGCTTATGCTGCTGCTAATGGGGATCCGGATAAATAAATAAATAAATAAATAAATATATGAATAAATAAATAAATAAATAATGAAAGAAAGAAAGAAATATGATCATAGAGGGATGACTCATCCATGTAGGAAATTGATATAGTAAAAATTCCAGTTGCTTCCACCTTAATGTCCTCATATCTGACAGAGAAGCAGAAGGCCCGGCATTGCAAAACAGGAAAGCCTTTGACTGAAGAGGATCTTTTTAGGGTATGGTTTGGAGAGCTGACGTTTGTTTCTGCGTACTGAAAATCTTGCGACACTTAGTCAGCCGTAATTAGCTGTAGTTATGTTTTTAAATCAGTACGTGCAAACACACACAGTTGGGTAGTGGCTGAAACCCATCTAAAGGCTGAGTCAAAGCAGAACTGACACTGAGACCAATCCAAAGGGTGACCAATTCACAATGTCTCCTAATACTGAGTTTCAGTTACTTTGGTTATCCTACCGAATGACAAAGTGTTGCTAGAATGTGTAGTGTCAGCTTTGTGTGCGGCTACAGCCTCACATGTGTGTGTCCTCGGATTCCATCAAGCGGGTCTTGTCCACCTGCATATAGTTATTGTCTCCGATGATGACGCAGCTGAGATTAGAGCTGTGGATGTTGATGCTCTGAGGCTCTGCTGATGGAGGAGGAGGAGGAGGAGGAGGAACAGCAGAGGTCTGTGCTGCTCCCTGCTGTCCACAGCTGCAGCTGCACCTCATGTGATCTGTAACAAATGAACAAAGTGGATGTTTTTTACTAGTCCTGAGCAGCAAAAATAGTTTGAGTGCTGTGACATG
The DNA here is from genome assembly GCF_963924715.1 of Thunnus thynnus. Lineage (NCBI taxonomy): Eukaryota > Metazoa > Chordata > Actinopteri > Scombriformes > Scombridae > Thunnus > Thunnus thynnus. The sequence continues at coordinate 28,546,760 of NC_089526.1, read as the reverse complement.
TTTAGACACATGTGTGACGGCTGCACTGCAGTAATAGTAATACTACAAAACATAATACTGCATAGCATAGTACTTTAAGTGGCAGCTAAAGTGCTTCACATCCCTAGAAAAATGCTGTAAAATAGGTTTGACTGTTACCCACCATGCATTTGGAGCTCAGATTCCTGCATTAGAGGCTGATTTTCTGCCACTGCAGATGGGTAGGTGTCGTTCCCGATGACGCAGTCAATCAAGGTGGAGTTGCTGATGTTAACAATCAAAATTGTAGACGGCGGCGGGTTCCGGAGACTCACTGTTCATGAGAGAGAAAGGGGAAAAAGGGAAGAGAATATGAGAAAGGGAAGTTATTGTTCCAGAGTGATGTAACAGCACCATGTGTCAGAATAATTTTTTTTATAGTTCCTGAACATACGTAGTAAACTTAGTCTCCGTGAGGTTGAGTATGTAAGTGTGAGGTTACCCCTCCCCGCAAAAGAGATTTCCAGCCTCAATGGGTTTTACCTAATCTATCTATCTATCTATCTATCTATCTATCTATCAATCTATCTATCTATCTATCTATCTATCTATCTATCTATCTATCTATCTATCTATCTATCTATCTATCTATCTATCTATCTATCTAGATAGAGCCCAATCATACACACACACACACACACACACACACACACACACACACACACACATACACACACACATATATATATATATATATATATATATGTATATATATATATCATATATCTATCTATCTATCTATCTCTATCTATCTATCTATCTATCTATCTATCTATCTATCTATCTATCTATCTATCTATCTATAGATAGATAGATAGATAGATAGATAGATATATGAGGACATAAATGATAAAAAAAATAGAAAAAGTGGAAGTTATCTTGTGACTTCTGTGTCCAAATTACCTGGTATAGTTTTATCCTGTGCAGGGTGGTGATTTTCTGTTTTAAAGACAGCAAGAGAGGTATTATTACATTTACACTAATGGCAGACTTTTGGCATGTGTGGTGGGTTATCTGGCAATATGAAAATATATGTGCAAATAAAGTGTCAGTCATGTCTTTGAGAAACAAAGCTACAGTCTGAATCTGAACACTGAACAATTAAATAACAGAAACATGAAATAACAAGGAAGATATTCAGCATAACTGTTGTAAAACACAACAAATATACATGCAGATTTTCATGGTTTTTCTTAAATTATTGTTTTAATTGTGTATTTCTGTGTGGAGACAATCTGGGTCATTGATTTTACCTGGGCACCATGTGATGTTTTCACACAACAGATTGTCCAATGGGCAGCAGAAAAGTTGGCAGGCTCTCCTGCAGCTTTTCTGCGCCATCTTCTGCACCATCTGCATGACTTTGTACATGCTGGAGGCTCTGCAGCTCATCACCTGGAGGAAAGAAGCAAAAGAAGATCAGCTTTAGCTTCAGTATGTGTGTGTCAGGGAGCCATTATCTGGGTGGTGTTATTGGGCTTGAGTTTTTCTGTACAATAGTGATTCCCAGCAATGGTGACATTCAAAATAGAGGAGGCATTCACAAACCACAACACCACAAATGTAGCTCACACCCCCGGCCCACCTTCCACTCAGGGCTGTTTTTCTAGGTCACATGCAGTTTCTCTTGCCTATAGCTAGTTTTAGACAGGAAACAGTTTTAGTGAACAACACCCAACAATATAGAGAAATGAGGGATTGTTTGTGTCAAAGATTTTATCACAAAACCAAATTAGATTTAAGTATTTTTTTTTTATCCACGGACCTTAGAGAACTGAACCACAGTCTATGTGTCCTGTATACAGTGGTGGAAAGTAACTAAGTACATTTACTCAAATACTGTACATAAGCACAATTTTGAGGTACTTGAGCATTTCCATTTGATGCTACTTTATATTTCTACTTCACTACATTTCAGAGGGAAATATTGTACTTTCTACTCCTCTACATTTATTTGACAGCTTTAGTTACTTTTCGGATGAAGATTTGACACAATGGATAATATAACAAGCTTTTAAAATACAACACCTTGTTAAAGATGAGACCTGTGGTTTCCAACCTTTTTGGCTTTTGACGTCTTACAAAAAGCAGTGTGTAGTCGAGGTCACATTTCAGATGTCTATGAGTTGTTAACAGCTCCACCAAATAGTGATTTTTCCCTCTAAACTTCTCACATGATCACTGATGCTTCACTATTAATAATCTAATGATGTCAAATATAATAATATATCACGGAGGGACCAAACCACTACTTTTGGTTTTATACTATAACTACACCAAGTTGATAATACTTATGTACTTTTAATTCATGCAGTTCTTTTACTGGCAATGAACTTTATTGACATATCGAAGAGAGACATGCACAGACATATTCCACTCATAGATGCAGGCTAATTATAGAAAAATAAAATAAAATAAAACAATTCTCACCTGATTAAACGATGTTCTTTCTTTCATTTTTGTCAAATTGCTGTTTATAAAAGGACTCGGAGCTAGAGGGTCAGAGGTGTTCATCATTCGTGTGGCAGTGGTCGTTATACTAAAGTTGAAGACAAAAAGCCGGCTGATATACAGAAATTTTCAGAAAACCCCCCGGTCGACTCGGCGCATGCGCAATGTAACTTGGGCTTTCCGTCCGAAGCTTCTAGTAAGCTTTCTCTTTAAAGTAATTACAGATTATTGTATGATATTTCACATGTTTGGACCTACACATGAAACATTAAATAAACAACAGGTAGTTCAAGAAACTGATATATTTTTTCCCTCTCTGACTCTGAATATTTTTGTCAATGACTGGCACAACAGTAGGATATTTTCCTGTGAAATATGAAGTTAGTTTATTTATTGATTTCAAACAGATTTTTGGACTATCTGTTTTTCCACCAATTCCGCCTTCGTAAATCCTATTTCCACGTCTAGGCGCGTTAAAAATATAGCACATTAAGTTGGTTGCACATGAGTTGAACTGATGTTCACTCATAGGAGGCATCAGAATGAAGAGGAGGAAATGATGCAACAGGCATGAAGGCAGATATCAACACGGGTAAATTACACTACACGTGTACAATTTTGCTGTCCTCAAAGCCTAGTTGAACATAAAAATTTAGTCTTTTGAAGACTTCTTTTGAAGTCCGGCCCAGTGAAAAGGTCACAAGATAAATATAAGGGGTCGTCATGTGAGATGATGTAATTCATCCTCATGCCAGTTTATTTGAATTTGAATTTGATTAATAGGGTAGGAAAGGAGAAAAAAGTTTTGCTACACCTTTTTGATGAGGGATATGCTCGAATTTTTGTTTTTTTGTGAAATATTGGAGAGTTTGGGCTTTGAACAGTTATTTAAATGAAACCATCTGAGAAATGTGTCTTAAGTGGAACTGCTAACAACTCACAGACATCTGAAATGTGATGAGGGGCTCTAAGCAGACACTGCTTTTAAAGAGTAACAAGCCAAAAAATCCGGGGGAAATTGGTTTAATCTTCAACAATACATTGTATTTTATACATTTATCTTCTGTTTTTTAAAATTTGAAATCTATAATCTGGAAAATAACTATTTGTCAGATAAATGTAGTAAGGTAAAAAGCACAATATTTCAATCTGAAATGTAGAGGAGTAGAATTGGAAAATAACATTTTATACTTGAGTTAAGTACAAGTGCCTCAAATTTGTACCAAGTGCCTCAAATTTGTACTAGTATTTGAGTAAATGTACTTAAATACATTCCATCATTGGGTGTTTATAGCCTAATTCTCGTTCCTGTGCAGGGCTTTTTCCGACTGCACCTGAAAGCAGCACGAACATCGTAAAATAACCAGCAGGAGCAGTCAACAGTGGACATCAGCAGAGACGAGTCACAGCTTCCTGGATGGAAACAACACACACACACACACACACACACACACACACACACACACACACACACACACACACACACACGCACAGACACAAACACACACACACAAACACACACACACACACACACGCGGAGCGAGCAGCAGGACGTTTAAACATGTTATGCGTGTGTGAGAGAGGCGGCAGCGGGGCGGCAGCGGCATTAGGCGTTGGCAGCAGCGCTTGTTAGAACAGCAGACTGTAACAACACATGTGTCTGTGCCACAGTGAGAGCACTGCGGCTGTGGATCTGGACTCAGGCAGCTCCTACACCCAGTGGTCCACAGGCAAGGTAGGTTTCGCTCTGTGTGTCCTCTGCTCATCCGGCTTTTGTCTGCATCACTTCACGGAGACGCTGCTCTGCCAAAGCCGTGTATGAAATAGTGTGAGTCGGTACTGTAAATGCGTCAGTATTTGAATTTTGACCTATGTGAGTATGCAACCTTGGAGGGTGATGCAGATGTGTCAAATTTCATGTGTGGTCTGGTTGAATGCACTGTAACAGATTATGTATTACCCTCTTATTCTATTATGGAAAATAACCTTCCATTAACTCCATGATTACTGTAAAAGAATGCAAACTGGCAGTCTTTTTTTAAGGAATAGGGATAATACCGTAAAATCAATTTTAATATCCACCACACTGAGTCTGGATATCCTGATGCAGGCTACAGTAGATGCAGGTTTTCCAACCTTATCAGTTTTTATCAGATTTGTATGTTTCAGCTTTATGTGCTCTTGTTTCAGGCTCTCTTGCCCCAAAAACACACAGGTTACTTATTTGGCCAGAAAGACAGACAGGCAGTGATTGCAGCTGTATAAATGATGCCATATAAATTCTGCTACACACTCCACGAGCACACAGTCCCAGCTGCCTCCCTCCAACACAGTGGCCGTCTGTGTAAAGCAGCAGCAGCTTTTCACCGGGCAGATCTGGTTTTCCGTTTCTGCCTCCCTGGTCAACAATGATGCTTTGATCCCCAGTGGCTGGAATACCACCAAGACCTTGATCCGTGAGGACTACTAATGACTGAATGGCCAGCTCCACACCTTAAAGAACTTAGCAAACAAGGGCGTTTTGATTAATGAATAGCTCTAACACTGGAAATTCAAGTTTGTATGTGGACTCTCAGCTTAATTGCTTTTCAGTGGCAGGGACTGCAGTCAGTCTGGACTTTTGGAGGTCAGTACTGATACTAATATCTTTGGATTGAAGCTTACGGTTGCAAGCATTTTGAATTGACATGGAATTTATTGAAATTTTGTCCCACAATTGCATATAATCAGGGAGGAGATGCTTCTGAAAGTCAAATCCTCCAAACTCATCCATGCAAACAAATCGGATCACGATGCTTCATTAGAATCAGGGAACCATAAAGTATTGATAAGCGCTGTGGTTAATAGTCAATCAAACTGCCTCATATCTGTTGTATCAAAGGTGGATAACACATTGGGTTTTTTTTGTTCTAAGATGAAAACACTTTTATGGCCTAATATATTGACAGACAGTTACGTAAGTAATCACGAGTTCCTCTGAATTCGAAAGTTGTTCCAGGATGATAGGCTTGACTGCATTATTAAATACATATTGGAGTTGCCACGCAGGAAAAGCTAGCTTAGTAGAAACCTGTTATTTTCTCATGCAAGTCCATGGGGCTGGTTATGCTCGGGCAGGACGGCACAGGCTGGCAGCATCGTGGGATGATGACTGCAGCCTGTCTAAAAGCAGTGCAGGAGGATACATCATGACTGTGCAGAAACACCACTGAGCGTTGCTACAATCAGCTCCACTATCAATGATCTGTATGTATGCCGCCGCTGATCGATAGCACATAATAAAAGAGCACTCACTGAAAAATTTAGGACAGTGGTGGTGTTGGTGGTGGCTGTATTGATTGAGCCGCTCCAAAGTTTCCTGCCAACTTTAACAGCCTGCTGAATTAGAGTACATTGTGTGTGGGATAATGTGTGATTTCAACAGCCACTCAGGCTGCAGAGTGTGTTTTTAACGCCACCGTTTCCTGTGTGACCCTGTTCTGTGTCCAACCACTGTTATCTACAGGATTAAAGGCAAATCCCAGATTATGGTTATTATTCCTCATGCATTTTGGGATTGGGCAGAACCAAAGGGATGATTTTTTTTGGGTTTGGTGTCTTCAGTTCCTTTTAACACCAGATTATGCCCATATTATCCACCTACATTTGCCCTGCTGTCCTAAAATATGTAACTGGTACATAATGTCCGATAACCAACAGATAGCATTTGTGCTTTGATGCTGTAATTAAACAGCTTTTGTGTAATATACCTTTTTTGTTTTAGCCATGCTAGCTGCATGACTCTATGGATGTCAGCCTGTTGGTCAGTCAAATACTCTGATCCAAACTGTTATATCGCAACAACTATGGGATGGTTTGCCATGAAATGTGGTACAGACATTCATGGTCTCCAGAGGATGAACTGTAGAGACTTTGGTGATCCCCTGCCTTTACCTTAGCAGTTTCTGAAGTTTTCTCTTATCCTGTGAAATATCTCTACAGTCCATCAAATAGATGGATTGGCACAAAATCTGGTATAGACATTCATGGTTACCAGAGGTTGAATCCTAATGACTCTTCTGTAACGCCACCATGAAGTTGATATTTGTGGCTTTCAGTGACATTTCTCAACAGTTATTGGATGGATTGCCATACACACATTCATATCCCCCTTAGGATGAATTATAAAAACATATTTTGATTTATGACTAAACACTAAATATAATCAGCTGTACATGTGCTGTACTTTGTGTTTAGATCTGTAAATTTGCTTGATGTTAACATTATCTTCAAACAAAATAGTTTCAATTGACTGTAGCTACACAAGTTATTTACCATGTTTCCAAAAATGATCAACAATCAATTCTTCCTGTCAGAATGAGAGAGGAGCTGGTCAATAACTGTAGGCTTGGTAAACACAGACCTTGGACTTTGGCCTTGGAAATGACAGCCATTTATGGAGAAACAACAGACATGATGACTAATCAATAATACTGCAGTAATAACACATAATTATATTTTACTTCATGCACCACACAGCTTCAAACAGTGACTAATTCATGTCTCAGGTTGCAAGACAATGATAGTGTTGCATCAGAGAAAGCTGAAGTCATCAGAGTTGGTGTTCCGGGTTAACAGAATGGATGACAGGTGTCAGAAACAGGTTGCAGTGTTGTCAGAAGGCCTAGTAGTGGCTGTGTGAACTGTAATAAAAGGGGAAGTGTTATGCCTGATACAGATCAGTGCTGTTTCTGCTGAACCTTTCAGGAACATGGAGGCTGTAGCTCCCCTCCGTCCCCAGCAGAAGGGCTAGAAGCCGCCTGATTCCTCCCTCCTTCCCTCCCTGCCTCGCCCGGCCATGGCCGGCAGAAGTCCCACGCTCAGCCGGGAAGCTGGGGATTCGGCGCTGGGGACCCCTGAGGCCAGCGATAACCCCCAACCAGGTCCCGAGATCTTCTGCAAGCTATGCCTCAGCGAGCAGCCATCTGCAGCTACCAGGGAACTGCAGAGATGCAACTGTGTCTTCTGCACAGCAGTAAGTAGAGATGAATGTATCCAGTATTGTTTCTGGACATTTACAGTAGCTTATGCGCCAAGTGTTTTTTTTTAACAGTTCTTGCTTAAGGACACTTCCTCAAGAAACATGAGCTGTTACAAGAATCAAATCTGAATCAGAAATCCAGGATATATTTAGTTTTACTAGAAAATGTAAGTTTATCCTTTATACTCATATTGCTAATGCTGTTAGTCACTTTGTGTGGGCAGTGAGGATTTCACAAAAGTGATCCAACACAAAATTTTCTTTGGGCAATTTAGGCAAATCTCCAGTGTTTAAATTACTTGGAATGGGATAGTCTTCTTTATTGCAGCACCACTTCCTGCTATAAGATCTTTAAATAGCTCCTTTTATTGGCAAACGCTGCGTCTTACAGCTTTTGTGCAATGAAGTGGTTTCAACACAGACCGTACTTTTTTTGTGATTTATTGTTGCTGCTGATAATTTTTCATGACAGCTTGTAAACAAAACTGATGCTCAAAAACTCACTGAGTTTGTTTAGTCCTTTTATGAACAAAGGGCTGCTATCACTAGTATACAGGTTTGCCACTAAACTGCTCCTGTTGAATACGTGCTTGCCTGGTGCATCGAAACTGAGATGTTGGTGTTATGCCCTGATACAGAGAGGTTGCCAGATAGTGGCAGGTGTTAATCTCTTCCCAAGCAAGCTAAGTTGTCAGTGTTGCATGCACAAGGTCACACAGATAAAACACAAACACACATACACATACAGTGTCACGGGGAAGAAGGATACCGTAAACCCTGCTTATCAGTTGGACCTCACTGTACAAACCTGAAATATCTCCTCCAGTCTGGTTCAAGAGCAATGACTGTTGTTTGTGTTTTTTTAAAATTCCAGCTCGGTTGGATGAACAGTACTATACACCATGCTTTACTAGAAAGCACATGATTAGCAGAAGTTTGAATGTACAAGTGAGCCTAAAATACTTGTTTTTCATCTTCCAGTGAAAAGTGACATTTAAGTGTTTTTATTTTCTGTTCTTTAAAACTGTCTGCCTTTACGCAATGTTACTTAGTTCCTCCTACCCTTCTATATTTCGCAGCTGAGGTAACATATGACTTTTGACGCGTGAATGCTGATAAGGAACTCATGTTTATGTGGAATTCAGTTTGTGCAATAGCTCATATTTTTCTCTGTTTTCCATGCCTTCATTGCATTTGTCTTGAGTAGTTTGTCATGCTTGAATGTATTGTGTGTTCTGTATTATTTTTCACCCTGGTGGGACTGTAAAGATGTATGATTATATTGTGTGTTTTTTGCATGACATTTGTGAAAAAAAGAAATCAGCCTGCTTTACTCAGTATGTGGACTAATGCTACTGTGGTGTTTCCCTCTCCAGTGTCTGCAGCAGTATGTTCAGCTGGCCATCATCGAGGGTGGGGGGGCACCCATCACCTGCCCAGATATGGCCTGCCAGAAGACTGGAGTGCTACTGGACTCTGAGGTATGCCCTGTTAAAAATCAATGATATGTAGGTCATGAGGGAAACCAAAAAAAGCAAGTAGGCTTCATGAGTCCATAAAACACAAATATAATGTTGATGCACAAACATGTAATCAACTAAAATCCTGTTTTAGGGAAACATGATTTTTTGGAAAATTCCTTGAACTTCTAAGTTGCTGGCTCCAACACTTTGTCTCCAGGCCAAAGTTCTGCAAGAAAACTTCAAAGGTTAATTGTTGTGAAAATCCTTCACATTCACCCTAAATGACATTTCAGAGGAATTTCTTGTTGCTTATGTATGTGAAGAGTGACATGAGGTAATTTGAGCTGTCAGACAAAAAGTGAAACACCATGAGCTGTCAGACATTCATGAACCGTGAGCACGTCAAGGAAATATAAACTGCTGATTTACAAATCAAATGGAAATTCTGCTCCTCAGTTCCTCATTTTCGTTTTTTTTTCTTTTCTGAACACTAATACATAAAGAAAAGTCTCTTTAACTAGTGCTTATTGGCCTTCCATCTCAATTAGAATCGATTTAATTGAAGAATTTTCATCCCCATTAATTAGTAGTTAAATGATGGCAGAAGATATGCACTGCAAAATTCCCAGCACAGTTATCTTTGTCTGTGCTACATTTGCAAGATTGGAATGGAAAAGTAATAATTTCCTACAGCTTATTGTTCTTTAAAATGTTAATCATTTTATCCAACTGTAAGCTAGTGTTGGTCTTAGAAAACCTTTGCAACATCTTTTTTGTGGAATGAATCTAGACATCACCTTGCTCCGTATCTTATTCTAGTTAGTTATAGTAGTTCTCTATTGTAGTTTGATTGCTGTTTTGCAGCCTTGTCTGATAAAAATGTTGCCTTTAGTCCAATTTTCTCTCTCACTGGCTCTTTACTGACTACTTTGTTGTCTTGGAGATAATGCAGCACATTGTAGTTGCGAGGTGACCTTTTGATCCTAGTTGATCTTTGAAGCATGGACTTCTCGGAAGCCACACTTAACAGCCTCGCTTCCATCTTGCATTTACCCAAAATAAAAACTTATAAAAAAAAATACTTGCTTGTCTTACCTGGGATGTCTATATCAATGCATGTTCACAAATCTATGTCAAAGCTCTGAGTGTATGAAACATGACTAAAGCCCCTCTCTGTGTGCTCTGTGATTTCTAGATAGCTGGCTTGGCCCCAGCAGATCAGGTGGAGCTGTATCAGCGCCTGACGTTTGAGAGAGGTGGGTATTGTTGCATTAGCATGCTGATGACTGTTGACAGGCAGTGGGCTATTTCAGGTTGCACATCAGCTGGAGGTATTACAGTAAGCAGCCCCCCAGAGTGCTGAGCTTCACATGCCAGGGATATTGTGGGGCCTGTTTCCATTTTTTCCTGTTCTGCTATGGTCCAGTGTCACCCAGGAGGTTACTGATACTCTGGCTTTAATACCTTCAGTCACAGCAGGAAATTCAACAACAAATGCTACAAGAAGTCCATGTTACTACTCTGATAAAACTGAAGTAATGAGGGTTTTTGTGCTAATACATTGTACAACCTATGTGTAACTGATTATACCATGGGCTGTGGAAATGCTTGACTTTGTCTTGCACTGCAACAGAAAGAGAATCACTGAAATAACTTACTGTTGACATTTACAAATTGCAAACTGAGGTTAGTTTGCCTTGTAGCTATATTGGTCTTTTCCATTTGCACAGTAACGATACGTTGTGAAGCCAATAATGGATATTGTTTACTCTGGCCATAAATCATGAGACTCATAATACAGGATGTATTATGAGGTGCAAAGTGCAAGCTGTTTTGTAACAGAGCTTCCCTCCTGTTATGATTCATAATCAAATTATGAGCTGGTGATCTGAGTCAGCTCATGAGAGATAGTTTTTGTTTTGCTTGTGAAACATTCAAATTTTTCATAAGCAGTTTAAACTTTATCCTTCGGCTTTTGCAAACTTCCTAAAGGACAGGTTCACATTTTTTCAAGTGTGTCTTAAAACAACAGTCAGGTGTCCATATGAACAGTGAAAGAGGTTTTCCTCACTGTAATCATTCCTCATGTTCATACCGGCTATTAAAAGATCCCCTTCAAATGTGCTTTTAATGTAAATGATGAGGGACAAAATCCACAGTGTGTCCACACAGTCATTTTGAGCAAAAATGCATTTAAAAGTTGATGTGAAGCTTATATGAGGCTTCGGGAGACTGAGTTAGTCATATCAAGTGGATATCTGCCACATTTACAGTCTTTTTAGCATCAAATTCCCTCTTTGTGTTTCCTTAGACAGTGTTTCCCTGTTGAGCTGCGGTGGAAGTATAGAAACAAAAAGAGACTTTGGCACTAAAAAGACTGTAATGTTGAAAGATATCTACTTGATTTGACTCATTTGGACGACTGAAGCTTCATATCAGCTTCAGATAAACTTTTAAATACATTTTTGCACAGAAGGAGGACTGTGGATTCTGTCCCCCATCACTTACATTGTAACTGCATTATGAAGGGATTTTCTAATAGTCAGTATGAACAGGAGGAATGATTACTGCAAGAAAAACCTACTTCAGTGTTCATCAGGACACCTTACTGTTGTAAGACAGACTTGAAAAATTGTGACCCTGTCCTTTAAGGCTGTGGGCCTTCACAGATAGCCCATTAAATATGACAACAGTATATTTGTTAGATGTAGCCATGTCCAGCTTTGGCTCTGGGGATGCAATGTCGGTCGGTCAGTGCACCACTTTGGTCCAGACTGAAATATCTTGACAAATATTGGATGGATTAGTTTAGCTTAAAAATTCAGTTTGTGAAATACTTTGGTTTATGACCAAATACCTGCAAAAATAATGGCATTCCCATCATCCTCAGCTGCACTTTGTATCACTTGTCTACAGAGAACACTAAAACATGCATTTTATTTAGTTCACCTCTGCTCCTTGATGTCTGCTTCATAAAAGAATAATCACACATCCCCTGTTGTTTTCTGCAGGAGTGAAGTTGGACCCCAGTAAAGCCTGGTGCCCGGTGGTTGAATGCCAGGCGGTGTGCAGTGTGCAGCCGAGCACTGAGGGCCAGCCCTCTGCTGTGTCCTGCCAGACCTGTCACACCATCTTCTGCTCCGGGTGCAGAGGGCCCTGGCAGGACGGCCATACCTGCCCCGAGCGCCAGCCAATGATGTCACCCTCGCCCTCTCATGAAAGCAGGTCAGTCAGCCGGTCGTTTGGTCAGCCGCCCGCTCCCTGCAGCCACAGAGTCTGAGCCGTACTTTGAAAAGGATACTGTGCTGAAAGCGAGATGAGCGTGTTAGTTCAGGACATTGAGGAGTCCACAAAGAAACACTTGTTACTGCTGTAAACAAAATGGTAACTTAACCCTGATTAGATTACTGTGCTTTATTGACTATTCAAGTCTCAGTTTAAACTGTAACCATCAATGTGGATACATTTTTTTCCAAATGTGTCTGTTTCTTTTAACTGTTAATCGGAATCAACTACATTATTTCAATTGTTTCATGTTCCAGTTAAAATAAAAAGACCCAACAGTATAATAATCATTACAATGACAGGAAAGGAAAGTTATTGTTGTTGTACAATACATTTACTGGATAATTTAAGTGATGTGTAGCTCTCCCACTAGTGACCGTGAGCTGAATGAAAACATTATTTCAGGATTAATAGCATAGTCTTCCTCAGAAGTGCCCTCTGTGTACTCCCTGTTGTACAGCTACATTACTGTGCTGCTCCGAGCTGTGGCTCTGCCAGACTGACTGATGTCATTGGGAGCTGCTGAGTTATATTGGAATTCCATTGTCTCAGTGCCAAAGGGAGGAGGATGGGCACCAAGCCAGCTAGTTCACTGTACAGAAGGAGCCTGTGCACTGCAGTGAAGCAGTGGTCTCTGCAGTGTGCTGGATGGAGTGTGTGATGGAGCAGGCGTGATGAGAATGAAGGCAAATCAACCTGATCGTAGTTTGAGAGCATGATATATATTTGCTTCGGCCTGCGGGTTTAGTGATCAACCACATTGTCCTTGAAATACTGAAGTCCTCCAGTGCAACCAAAAAAGCGAGTTGCTAGGAGCTGTTACCTTTAGTTTCAGGAATAGTTTGACATTTTGGGAAAAACACATATTTTATTTCTTGCTGAGAGTTAGATGAGAAGGTTAATTTCACTCTCATGTCTGTGTGTTAAATAAGAAGCTAGAATCAGCAGTGATTAGTTTAGCTGAGCAGAAAGACTGTAAACAGGGAGAAACTTTTTAAATAAAGTTTTTTAAAAAAAGTCCTGTCTACCAGCACTTTTAAAGCCCACTTAACACGTAATGTATCAAGTTTAATTCAGACAATCTAATCCATACATACTTTAAAAACACCAAGTTATGAAATGTCAGTTATTAAACGTCATCGAATCGAAGTGTATTTCACAAATTGTCAAACTATTCCTTAAACGTTTTTTACGTTGGTAGAAGAAATATTTCTGTAAGTCAATTTTTGTGTAGCTGTGTCAGTCACGTCCTGTCGCTGTTTTTCCAGCTTTAGCAGAAAAAGATGACGTTGCTATTCTTAATCCTGCGTACAAAGCTCTGATTGGCTCGGATGTTTTTCCAACCAGGGAATCAGCTACCAATGAGCACAACACCCGACCTATTTGGATTGCTGAATTAAATCTGAGATATGTGCATGAATTTAGAGGTCTGGAATCACACTGCTAAAAATTTCTAAATTAAAGCTGCTCTAATCAATATTTTTATATTAACAATGGATGAAATGACTATTTATAATATGAAAGGAGTCGTTTGTGGTGCTGAACCTACAGAGAATTACACCCCAACTCTGCAGTTCCACTCTCACCGCTCTCATCAACCTTGTTTCCAGCCATAGCAGGCAGCTGTTCAAACTCTGATAAACCCACTCTAGACTAGCTTGCCCAGTATCAAACTGCAGTCAGTCAAAGTTAGCTGCCCTGTATTGTACTTACAGAATATCTCCCTCATACCTATGACTCCCAAAATAATTAACCCAATTCCAAGTGAATACTGACCCTTCACTCTGCTGCTAAATAAACATTTCACACTCTGCCTGGAGACCCTTGAGGTCTTCGTGCCCCCATTAACTGCATGCCTTATACCTCCTGTGTCTTCCCCCCTCCATCCATCCACAGGGTCCGCTCCGACAGCAACTCTGACATGCCCATCAAGCAGTGCCCTATGTGTGGTATCTACATCGAGAGGAACCAAGGCTGTGCGCAGATGCTGTGTAAGAGCTGCAAACACACCTTCTGCTGGTACTGTCTGCAGAATCTGGATGTGAGTCCCCATGCTTGAAAAATTACTATATTCCCTCTCCACCTGATAAGAAGTATTTTATAGCCAAGTACATTCACAACATCTCAGCTGCTGCGTCACTAACTTTTAGTTTGTGTTTGAACAACCTTGGTGATTACATGATAGTAGATTTCTTGTCTTAACATGTGCCTTTTGTAATTGCAGGGTGATATCTTCCTGAGGCATTACGATAAGGGACCATGCAGAAACAAGCTTGGCCACTCCAGGGCCTCAGTTATGTGGAACAGAACGCAGGTGAGGCCAGACAGTAGACAGCAGGCCAGACTACGGTATTCATTTTAGGGTTGTGGTGACGCTCTCATTGTCTGAATGAATTAGCTCGCAGAGACACCCATCCATGAGCGGTAGTTTATTCCATGGGTTTAGTTAAAGCTGTGCCATCACGCTACCAGGAGTGGAAGTTAAAGATTTTGGACTCCATCCCATCAGCTCTGTTCGGCTGTCAACGCAGTTAGTCGCTGTTGAAATACTCTGCACTGAGGACATTACAGCAACCTCCTACGCAGGACAGTAAAACCACCATCCCCGCACACTTCCCTTATTGAAAATTTAAATAAAAACTGACATGAGTATGTCAAGTAATTCAGTTCTCATTTACCGTCAGACATGAGCTTTGTTCTGTTTATCAGCAGCTACATTTATTGCTGAATTTCCCTTTAAAAACCAACAGTCTGAGTCAGCATGTTGTTCGTGGTTTGTTGTTTTCTAGCTCTGTGCCCCAATAGTCCTTTATCAGACATTAAGCTGAGCTAATCCCAGCACTAATCTCAAATTCCTGCCCTGAAATGACGTTGTCCGTTCAACAGAACTATTACAATTGGCCGTAAAGCCAACTTTCTTTCTACTTTCCCAAGTCTGATGCCATTATCACATGATTAGTATCAAGCTTGCAGTCAGCCTCCTGATTGCGTCTTGGTTGGACTGTGTTACAAAGTGTCTGGAGAGTGGAAGTACAACAGCATAGTTGTTCCTTGCAAAACAACTCATGACGGACTCAGTTACACCCTTGCCTAACAGGTCCTATACCTTTTACAATCTGCTTGTCACAAATTCCTCTTCCACTGTAACTATGAGCAGCATGCAAACACTGCTGTTGTGACAGTACATAAATCAAAGTGCACTGTTTACTGTGTTTGTAGTGTACATTTTATAAATTTAGATTTGAAATGATGTGACACAAAGGTATGGGTACAAATTTGTCCATATACTTTTGGCCAAATTGTGTATAACTACATAATATACAATTAGAAACATAAATCAATAGTAATATCTTGGCATAATTACTTTATTGACATGGTTGTATTGCTAATGGTATTGTTGATGAACCCATTAACCCTACTGTCTCAAACAAGAAGTTGCTTGTTTACGATTTCCCCGTCAGCTTTTCCCACCAAATGTTACTGTTTTTAACAGGAAGCTTTAGCTACATTTGCACTAGAAGAACAGCGCTTTCTTCCCTTTTTGCTCTATAAAGCGATCTGTTGTGATACTATAAAGAACTACAGTGGATTTCCTGCAAAATCTACCATAGTGGCTCACATAAAATGCACTGTAAGGCCAGTACAGGCTGTCAGTATACTCAGCAAGTCATTTTCAGGGTAAACTGGATGAATAAGTGTTCCTTTATATGTTTGGAACATTTTCCAATTTCTTAGGCTCAGGAAATTATTTTAAAATCATTTGAATTATCTGAAAAAGTCATTGTCACACAGCTGAAAACAGAACTGTTTTTTCTGAGCCCATGAAAGGTTTTGGAAGACAGGGCAGCAATGTTATAGACAACAAATCTCATGAAAAGATAGAAACCAACACTGACACTAACAAGTATTGTGTATGAGTCACAGTCATCAGCCTTCATTACCATGAACACACAGTTTATTTTGACTCCCATTAATGAAAATACACACTAGTGCACCAAATGTTTTAATCCGCAGCTGAAAATAGTCCCCACCAAATGTACAATTTACTCCTTTTTGAGTAATGATTGCTAAAAACTACAGTGCTCAGCTACTTTGGGGAAATGACTGAGCCCCTTTTAAAAATTAAATAATATATTTATGAGCTGTTTAAATAAAGATTTTCATCTTCAGTAGGAACCAGTGGTTTTGTGGCGGAGTGCCACAGACAGGATAGGGAAGTCACAATCCCACAATGTTGATTTGGGCCTTTTCAGGGGATTTCTTGACAAAAACAAATGTTTTGAATAAGAATTTAAAAATGTTATACTAATAAATTCTCAAAAAGAGTACAGTAATGTTGTTTTGGTGTTGAAATGCTACACATACTTTACCACCTTTTATTTGACAACTGGTGTCCTTGTTATCTATTTGAAAAGATTGTAGTTTATCAATCAGTCTGCCAGCTATTCAAGATGTTGCTGTGTTGTCTCTCAGGTGGTGGGAATCCTGGTGGGGGTCAGCATCATCGTGCTGGTGACCTCCCCGCTCCTCCTGCTGGCCTCGCCCTGCATTCTGTGTTGCGTCTGCAAGCCCTGCAGAGGGAAGAAGAAGAAAAAGAGGAAGAAGGATCTCAGCCAGCCAGACTCCTCTACATCATAGCGGTCTCCCTCTCATCAGCCCAGCCCAGGATCACTTCACCGGCTTTGCGTAGCTGGAGGGTCCAAGGAAACCAACAAAGTGCAAGTGCTACATGGTGGAAAAGAATACACTTACGCAACAATGGAGTACTTTTTCATGACTCGACAGACCAGAGGTCTTACAGTGGTTCAGTAATGTCGTCGGTATCAGCATTTACAGACTCAGTGAGAGAGCTGCTTGAAAATCCCTCTTGAATTACAAGAGTATGTACTATATATGGTGGAAGTGTAAATATGTGGTGAATGAATGTAAGTCACGTATCTAGGTGTTTTCATATGCACAACAGGTAGCAAGGAGAAGGCAGCGCCTGTGGGGATTTTCCTGGACGGGGCCTTTGTTATCACCCACCTCTCTCTCACACACACACACACACACACACACACACACACACACTCACACACACACACACACACACACACACACACACACACATGCAGTTCAACGCCACCCTCATGTGCCAAACGTCATGATGCCAAACCAGAGGTGTCAGGTGCTCAAGTGCCTCACTCTACAGTGCCTGGTGCTTGGTTGTATTAGTTTTGTCTTCCATTCTATCTTTATCTTATGCAAAGATTTTAGCATTATGAAAATGGGCAACTGTCAGGATTACACAGGCTTGTAAATCCTCAAACAATGCAAAACATTCTTTCATAATGGGGAGAGGGCAAACGGCTTCATGTGTGCACTGTGCAGTATATTCTGTACTGATATGAAACATTATAGGGCTTCAATGGTGCACACAGAACTTTTCTTCTGCAAATGTTTTTTGTTTCCACCTGGAACATGTTCCAGACCAAAGGCTCTAAAGGATAATGTGTACTTTTCTAAAGTGTGTTACTATGTTTTTATGGGTTATGTGTGTATGGTATCCTGTTATCATTTCTACTTTTCTGTTGATGTTTCTGCATCAGATATTTTATAAAAGCGCCATTGTACCTGAAAGAAACATACTGTATTGAACATGCATCAGGTGGTTTGTGTTTGCTGACATTTATCATTTCACAGCTCATTAACTTCACTTTTGTGTTTGCAACAAGGACATGAGAAGAGATAAATATTCCCCTGAATATTTAGAGAATGACTCACAGAAATGAAACATCTGCTACTGATACAGAAAGCAAATATAACAGTTTTAAATACATACAAGAAAAATCCATATTTTGGTATATTTGTCCAACTTAACTGTATGTTGGAGCAGTTTTAACACTGTTACCTCTGAACAGGAAGGTCATCTAATTAACATAAGTAACAATATCCATAACTCATATATATATTGATCTATTTGTTACAAAGATATACAGTATAACACTAGCCTATATCCATACTTAATTGTATACATATATACTGTATATCAGCATTTATGATACAAAAAATGTTAAATTCATGTAAAAATGTATGAACCATATAGAAAAACCATTATAAGCCATTATTTCTATATTCTGAAATAGATGTGCTATATATGTACATATACAGCATATCTGACATAAAGTATATGTTTTGGACACTGGACAAAACATATATGTCTATAATGTAAATTATAGATATAGATACTTAAGATATATACTTTACATACATGGCAATATACCAGATTTTCTCATGGGGGCGACTCCATTAAATAAAGCAACTGAACTTTAATTTCATAGTATCTTTTAAACTCAAAATGACTACTTTACAAATGCAGCACCCGCTGTAGCTGAACCCTCAGTGTTTTAAAGAGATACAGTGACACCTGGTGTTTGAAGACGGAACTGCACTCATTGTTTTGGAGGAAGGACGTGGACAAACTTGCAGCCCGCCTGCAGGAACCGTACAAGTTGTGATCCAGACATGTCAGCGCAGGAGGAATTCTTTGCGGGTAAATTGTAGTATTTCAGTGCTCAAAAGTACTGTATACACTACTGTCTGCTGTGTACGTGTGCGCGTATGTGAGTGTGAGTGTGGTGTGGATAGAAAGCGTCCGATGTGCAGCGAGCAACAACGAAGGCCGTGCTGGAATTCTGCAAAATTACAACCCACATAGATTTACTTGCCCAAACACGTGTTTGTATAGTTGAGGACACTGGATCTACTTCAGTCTCTCCACTTTGACACATATGGTCAGTGGTGTGACAGCTGCAGTAGGTTGTATGCAATGAATGGCTCAGACGTTTTGCACAGTTTGAAACAGTTCACACACTAATCAGTTCACTACTAATCATTAATTCACATTCATTCAGGAATAATATTTCACAGTGTTATATTCTGTGCTCTAATATCTAACACGGTTAAAGTAACTGAACATAACGTTTATACTGCACAGGCATTCCCAAAATCCCTTATTTACCCAGTGCTGGACCAGGAGATGTCCTGAGCTTCAAACATTACAATGCAGAAGAGGTAGGAGTGACACACACACACACACACACACACACACACACACACACACACACACACACACACACACACACACACACACACACACACACACGACTGAATAGATAATAAGTGTGATGGCTGTCAGAGCTCAGTGTTCCTCTGTGCAGGTGCTGATGGGGAGGAAGATGGAGGACTGGCTGAGGTTCTCAGTCTGTTACTGGCACTCCTTCTGTGGAACTGGTACTGTAAAACCTGACCATTACATTAACTACTACTGTTAACACCTGTTACTGTGTAACAGTATTTTAGATGGTACATGTTTTGTCTTTCTGTATGTTTACCTCTTTATGTTCTCAGGTGCTGATCCTTTTGGGTTTCCAACCCTCCACCGGTCCTGGAATGAAGGGACTCCCATGGAATCAGCCAAAAAGCGGCTGCGGGCTGCTTTTGAGTTTTTCACCAAGCTTGGTGTGAGGGAACTAACTTTTATAATTAAACTGTCAGCTACACACAGCTGATCAAAGTAAATATTATTATACATTACACTATATACAGTTTATTCACTTTGTGACTTCTTCTTGTTTTCACAGGTGAAATATTACACATTCCACGACAGGTAATTGACCAAATGTTTTTTGTCTTTTTGTTTTGATTTTTTTTAAGATTGCAGCTATTTATGCTTATTTATGTCTGTAGGTTTACAGTATTTTCTTGCTTTTAGCCCTACAGTACTTGACAATATGAAAAAAATATCCCTGCTAACTCTACCTACCCGTAAAATAACATCCACTACTAATTTAATATATTTAAAAGTAACAAAATCTAATGAGGACTAGTCCTTAACTGTCCTCTGTTTCCCACAGAGACATGGCTCCTGAGGGATCCACCCTGGAGGAGTCCAACAGGAATCTGGATGAAATAACAGACCTGGCTCTCCAGCTACAGAGCCAGACTGGAGTCAAGGTGCTGTGGGTCACCTGCAACCTCTTTGCTCATCCCAGGTCAGTGTGTTACTCAGATGTTAAAGCTGAAGCTGTAGTTTTTCTTAAGCTGGGCTTTCACCAGGGCAAACGGGTCCTCCTCATTAAGACTTAAAGCTCTGTTAGGTGAAAGTTAAGCATGTAATCATGTATCTGAAAGTGGGTTTATGTATTAATTGCAGTATTCTGGTTGTATATAATTTCACTTGCCAGCCACTTACACAGCTTACACAGAGTAGACAAGATGGAAGTTGATTTTGAGAGAACATTTACATTTATTGTAACAGGCTGTATTTGACAGCAATGTACCACCTTATTTATAGTGCAAAACAGGAGTAGGTAGGTTTAAAAAGTATTGCAACTAATTTATATGGTATATTTATATTATATGTTTATAGGTACATGAACGGTGCAGCCACCAACCCTGACTGCCATGTTCTGGCCTACGCTGGTGCTCAGGTCAAGAAGGGGCTGGATGTTGCCAAGAAACTGGGTGCAGAAAATTTTGGTACGAGTGATTTGATAGTGTCACCTTAGCTAAATGTAAAGCAATATCGCCATGTTGCTTCCTCCTTGTAATCAGTGTGTATGTCTCCTCAGTGTTTTGGGGTGGAAGGGAGGGTTTCCTCTCCATCCATAATACTGATGTCGCTGCTGAACTGAAGCACATGGCCAACTTCTTCAAAATGGCAGTCAGTAAGTGTGTGTTTGAATGTGCGATGGATTCCAACTCTGTATTTTGAACAGTCTGTGTTCTGCATTATGGATGTGTAACAGCTCAGTTTCATGTCTGTATATTTGTCACCAGAGTACAAAGAGAAGATTGGTTTGAAGTGCCAGTTTCTAATTGAACCAAAGCCAAAGGAGCCCTGTAAACACCAGTATGATTATGGTAAAGTTTCCCAAATTTAAACAAAACCAATATGCTATTTATCTTACAGTTTTAATAATGCACTGTTTTCTTCTACAGATGCTATGAGTGTTATAGGATTCCTTAAGCATTATGGTCTGGAGAGTCACTTTAAGCTGAACATCGAGCCCAACCACACCACCTTGGCAGGACACTCCTACGAACATGATATTGTCATGGCCTCTGCGTGAGACACCTTAACTTTTTTCAAAATGTTGCTTTGTCACATTTTTGCCACATCTCTTACTTTGCCATATCCTAAATGTTGCTGTATTGTCCTTGCTTGCTGGTGGACAGGCTTGGCATGCTGGGTTCAGTTGACTCTAACACCGGCTCTCCTGACCTGGGGTGGGACACAGATCAGTTCCCCATGGACATCAGGAACACAACCTTGGTCATGAAGGTGAGCTAATTTCTTTCACTTGTAACAGCAGTTTATTGGAGATGACTGTTTGTGATGGTGACATTTTACAAAGACTATTGGACAAGGGTAAAAATGAGCAAACATTGTTAATATTGGTTAAAGCAGTATTATGCAGTAATATTTTTGGTCACTTGGGGGCAGCAGAACAAGCTCATGGTGAATGTGTTAGCAAACAGTTGCCTAGTTACACATCCAGCACATGTGCAGTTACATAAGTATGCATCTGGGGTCGTCTGTTTGGCCATTCACCTATGGTCTGTAAATCCAGTAGTCCCTAGCTATACTCACTAGCTAGCCTCCAACTTTACCTGTCTATGGTTCGATGCTGGGCAGGTAGTGCACAGCAGGTTCATCAGAGCTTTTTAATTGAAAATAGCTCCCTTCTGTGACTGGACAGGGGGTTGCAGACTGGAAAACAAAAAACAAAACAAGCTAAAAGACAGTAAAACAGCCAGTACAGCTGAGGGGAACTGCAGAATCAAGTGTTTGTTACTTTGAGTGACTCCTATTACATTACACATAGTAATTTGATCCATTGTTAATCTGAAAATGAGGATTGGTGTAGCTTTAATGTTCATATAAATAATAGGTTATGCTACTCTCTGGCTTATGAATAATCACACAGATAACCATCTTTTGTTTGTTAGAGGAAGCAGTGACTCATGCCAGTAGTAGCACTGAATCAACTGCACAAGGTGAGTTTACATGAGAACAGTGATGAAGGAACTGAGTTATTCTGCAGTGTTTAATCTTCTCCAGACCATCGTTGAACAAGGTGGCCTGCAGCCAGGAGGCCTGAACTTCGATGCTAAGGTGCGCAGAGAGTCCACCGACCTGGAGGACCTGTTCATCGCTCACATCGGAGCCATGGACGCCTTCGCAAGAGGACTCAGAAATGCTGTTCGCATCATTGAGGACGGGCTTATCCCTGGCATGGTGAAGGTACTGTGTGTAGCTCCTTGAAATTCAGGTACCAGTTACACAATGTTTTTTGGTTTTTTTTGACTGGTTATGTGTGATTTAACAGGAGCGCTACTCAAGCTTCAGTCATGGCATTGGACAGAAAGTGGAGGAGGGTTCTGCCACCTTAGAGGAGATGGAGGTAAGACTCCAAATGAGCTCAGCAAAATGTGATTGAAAGAATGAGTGAGGAAACGAGCAAACAGGGATCATTAAATGTTACATACATACAAACATACATACATAGAAAACATCCTGAACAAATCCTGTCAACATTTTGAAGGCACACTGTTTTTGTTTTTACCAATTTTGACCTGCTTAAAACTTTTCAGCCATCTTTGTGAATACCACTTTATATATACAAGAGTCTAACAACTGAGTGGAAATCTAAGTGAGAGACTATGGTCCCAAAATGAAAATAATTCCCATGTTTTGTTATTTCAGGCTTTCATCAAGCAGAACGGTGATCCGAAAGTCACATCAGGGAAGCAAGAAAAATATGAAACCATCTTTAATCACTACATATAATTAAGGATTATCTTCCTGTATCTGCTTATTATAAATTTGACTGTGAATAGAAACTGTTACACTGTTTCGTATTGCTGGTGAAACACAGGTGAACACATCAGTCTGTTAGATAGAGTACTTTATTAATCCTATTGGGACATTACACTTGCTTGCAGGCTTTTTACTAAGTGAGACAATACAAATAGAGAAGCTGAACACTGAAATGAAGTGTTATGTCATTGTATGTAGAATACACAGAGAGCCTATATTCGTATTAGCTGATAACTAATGTTACATAACATAACTATGTAATAAAGCACATTTTCTCAATGAAGCTGATGAGTGATCACATTTATCTTACAATTTATACAAGTCTACTCAAATATTAGCTAAATTATTGAACCTGATCAATATCCAGAAACATTTTTTGATACTGTATTGCAAGAGAACACAAAATGTCTGAGTTTAGATTACATAATTTCCAAGGCTGAACCCCTATTTTGTCATGCCAAAGTCTATATTACACATACAGTATATACTGTATGTCTACAGTATATACTGTAATTGTGAGCCTCATGCTCAAACCATTTACTCCATCCAGTGGGTTTTAACCAGTTCCTAGTTATTTGTTTCATTGCTGCAATTCTGGTCTATTTGGTTTATTTCTATAGTTAGTTCATGTGGTGTTATACCTAAAATAACCACCTTAACTAACACTAGTTCTGTGGTGTTGAAACAATCAAAGTTTTTGGTTCAACTGCTTTTTAAATTCAAAATATGGTCATAGGCTGTAACTAATAGCCAGTAGGTTTTTAGTTTGGGGGAAGAAAAAATAAATATGTGAGATGTTTCCATCTTTTCTTTTTTGCCATCAGCCTGATTCTGATTATTTGATTTGCTACATTTAACTTGTCTTGAATATATGAAAACTCCCTCCAGTATTCAAGATTCAAGATTAGTTTGTCATTTTCTTGTGTATTTGCATACACAACAAAACGAAATGCTGTTCCTCCCAGCCCACAGCAGTACAACAACGGAAAGGATAGAAAAAAAAGAAGAGAAACAGAAACCAAAACAAAACAAAAAAGAACGAGCAGTTAGCAGCAGAGTGCATTAAAGTGCATGTAAAGAGAAAAGTACACGTCTCAGTTAGATGTAGACACATCTTACATGTCAGCGAGTGACCAGCACTGATAGGGGGATTATATAATCCATTTTTGCTGTCCGGAGAACATTAGGCAACATGATTGTTGGAACTGCCGGTTTGTATGGGTTACAGTACAGTATGTGTAGTTGGTTGTTCATATCCACATACATTATGACAGAGCTGTTGACTTTTCCAAACACAAGCTTTATTTTACCACTGGGCATTGGAAAGAGTTCTCACTCTGGACCCTTTTCTGGACACCATCAGTGTGAGACTGAGATATATGAGCCTGAATGTAAACATGAGCAGATGTGACACTTGTTTCTTCTGTTACAAACATCGATTATTTATTAGGTTTAAATTCAAACACAACGACTGCACACATATTGCTAAAATGTCTACTTTTATTTCTTGACTAATTATTGAGATTTTCTTCAGTAGGCCTATGCACAACTTTAGTTGCCATGGTAACAGATTGCCATCCCTGTCTGAGATAAAATGGAGTAGTAGAGCGCCTGTGATAAACAGACCCAGGGATGGTCCAGGTTAGTACTTCAGAGTGATTCATCCTGTCCAGTATGAACTATCTTTGGTCCAGGTCCTCCTATCATTCAGCCTCTAAAATATGAAACGCGCACCTTTCCACTGACATCACATCATACTACTATCCTGCCAGTCAGCTGTCCAATCAGCGGCCGAAGGGAGGCCGAGTGCCGCTGCGGTTGTCCAATCGGTGGATAGCGTGAGCTCTGCTCACCGGCACGTCACTCCTGATTGGAGGGTTGAGCTGTAAAGGAGGCGGGATGTGAAACCACCGAATCCGAAGTAGTCCGTCTTTCTCATTAGCATAAAATATGCAGCATCGCTCCGACTGTCTGCTGGTGAACAAATTATCATGAGGCACTGAAGTAACAGTTTATTTTGGCTCGGTTGACTTGATTTTGGAGCACCTGAGAAACAATATCCCGATGAAGAATAATTATTAATTATTTTTAGTGCATGGTGATTTTTTGGTCAGCTTAAAGAAAACCTGCTTCTCAGTATTGCTCTTTCACCATCACCATCAGTTTGAATTTTTTTTATTTTTTAAAAAACTTTTTTTACATCCAAAAAGATGTGGACTTTCCTGGGAATAGCAAGCTTTACATATCTGTACAAAAAATCCGACTCAGTCTTGACTTTCACTCACAAAGAGCTGGTGATGGCCGCAGCCTTATTTCTCACAGTCGGGCTGCTGCTCTCATATGTCAGGTATTTTCATGGCCAGAAGCTCAGAGTCTCTCAGGTCTTTCATTTATTTCTGAGCCTCTTGTCTTTTTTACCTGTTATCAACCATTTCATCCCTCAAACGTCAACACAGAGGAGCGAGAAAGCAGAGAACAACTGTAAAAAGGTAAGACACTGAACAAAGGAAGACAAAGACAGATTTTTAAAAATGCAAATTATATAAAAAATGTTTGAATATTTTTATGTATTATTCGGTTTTTAATTTGCGTGAATATACAATTTGTATATTTATATGAATACAAGAACCTATGGTTTTATTTATGCCTCCTTTAGTTTAACATAAGTGCTGTAAATGTTATATATTTATGTGAAATAATAGCCAGTATATATTTTTTGATATCTATCACTATTGAGATAGATATATTAAGTTTTCTAAAATACATTTTCCAGTGTTTACTTTACAGTCCAGTTGAGTTCGGACTGTGTGTATGATGAGTGCTTCTGTCTCACTTCCTTCTATTATTTCACCTCTCTTTCTTCACTTCAGAACCGGAGAACCAGGAAGAGGGTGGATGTAGAGGCCTCCACTTCAGAAAGTGTCGCCACCAGTGGCTCCTCCATGGCACAAGAGCCAGATGTGGTGATAGTAGGGGCTGGGGTCCTGGGCTCAGCAATGGCGGCAGTCCTGGCACGGGATGGCAGGAGGGTGACGGTGGTGGAGAGGGACCTGAAGGAGCCTGACAGGATAGTGGGGGAGCTGCTGCAACCTGGAGGCTACAGAGCTCTCAAAGAGCTGGGACTGGAAGGTCAGTGGTGGAAGCTGCTGTTGTTGGTGACCTGCAAACATACTCTGAATGGACAAACTGTGAGATAGCTCTGCCTCTGCTTAGTTGTGATAGAGGTTAAAGGCCCTGAAAAAACATTTTTTTCAACCACCTTTAAAAAATGAGCACAAGGGTTCCACATAAACACACTATTTTCTGCCAAAGTTAGAAACAGTTTTGCTTATCACACATAAGAAATTCTGTATTTTTAGTTTTGGCTGTGTACATCTGACCGGTTTCAAGTGGGCAAGGCTCAGTTGGAAAAAGGAGATGTGACATGCACCAATCAGAATCAAGCAATACTTTAATCAAAATCTGATGATTGGTTGTTTGGCTGTTTGCTTATGATACCATTACTGTCAGTCAAATCAGATAAACCACACCTACAGTACACAGCCCTGATGAAGCAGATTAGCTTGAGCGTCAAACTCTTAAATAAGAATGCATGCTAGCAGCCCTGTGAGGCTGTACACAGTCACAGTGGTGCTAAGTGTCAGCATGCTAACATACTCACAATGTCAGAGGATCACCAACATTATCTTGAGGGTGACACGAATGTCTGTACCAAATTTAATGGAAATCCATCAAATGATTGTTGAGATATTTTCAGCCTGAACCAAAGTGTTGGACATAACTAAGGATCCTTGTTTTTTATGAACTTTAACTTTGATTGTTGCTTATTTATTTGTACATATTTAATGTTATAGAGAAATACTTAAGATTTGAAAAGTTTTCAGGGGCTGTAAAATCTTAAAAACCTATCTACACTTATCTACATCTCCTACTTTTGGTCAGTATAGTTTTAATGAGGAAATTCCATATGAGATAATGGCTTTTATTTGCAGTCACTGTACCATTACACTTATGAAAAAAGATAAGTGTAATGGTATTATGATTATGAATTATGAAAAACATCAGTGTTCCTAATATTTTATACAGTCAATGATATTATTTTGTATGAGTTCCTCAAACCTCATCCTCCTCACCCCCAAAACAACCCTCCAGTCTGACCAAATAAATGTAAATGGTATATATTTAAGTGAGTTCATAGGGCCTTACAGTGTGCCTGAGGTCATCAGTATGCTAATGAGTTGCAGTGATCACCATGATTTTTGAAAACCTCCTTTATTACCATGGTAACATCTTTATTATTAGGATTTTTTCCATCATGTTTATACAGGATACTTTCAAAAGGCTCATCTTACTGGTTGCAAGTCATGTTGAAAAGACTTAATGAAAAGTTTACATGATAGTTTACATTTACATTTGCAGATGCATGATTGTCAGACTGTAAAATAAGATGATTTTTCCAACCTTAAAGCTACTTGAGGGGATAAAAAGGGGGAAACTTTTTATGTTAATGGATTAAAAATGCACCCTTTCATCAAATGCCCATTGTAGCTTTTAACCTTTGTTCCATTAAATCACACACACGTGAACAGCAGCAGCAAACTGGATGAATAATGAATGTGTGAGGTCAGATTGTAACCTGTTGCTCGTGTTTGCCCTCAGGTTCGGTGGAGGGTCTGGATGCCCATCTGGTCAACGGCTATGTGATCCATGACATGGAGAGCGGCACAGAGGTGGAGATCCCTTACCCTCAGGAGGAGGAAAGCATCCAGTGCGGACGGGCTTTCCATCACGGTCGATTCATCATGGGCCTGAGGAGAGCCGCCCTGGCCGAGCCAAAGTGAGTAGAGTCATGAAAAACAGAATTTATGTGCCAACTGGCTAATGGGATAACACTGAAGGAACCTGAGGGACCATTTAACATCTATGCTGTGTTCAAATGGTGCTCATATATTTAGCATATACATGACTAGTAAAACTACTGGATGCATTAAATAGTATAGATTATAGATAGATTTATTTTAATGGGGGAGATGATCAGTGGTTGGTTCAATGTATTTTTACCTTTTAAAAGTGTCTGAAAAAGCTCTAATGCTTAAAAAACTAGTCATAAAGTGACCGGTAGTCGCTACCTTTCCATGTTTCCTCTGCTGTGCTGGCATATGGAAATTATATGTCTAACTGTCTAATTGCACCCCCCAGTGTCACAGTTGTAGAAGGCACTGTGACCAGTTTGGAGGAAGAGGACGGCTGTGTAACCGGAGTCCATTACAAGGATAAAGAAACTGGAGACGTCAAGGTGAGAAGAGGAAACTCTGTGTGTACATGTTGAATAAGCTGCTAAAAAACCTTCTAATTCTGAGCTTCTCTCATGGAAAGAAATCCTGCCTTAGGTGCAGGGAGTGTGTTAAGAGTCTGATTGTGAAGATGATGACTGTGTGCTCCTGTGTCCTGTAGGAAATCCGTGCAGCTCTCACAATAGTGGCTGATGGCTGTTTCTCCAAATTCAGAAAGAGTCTGGTTTCTGGGAAAGCTCGCACGTCTTCTCACTTTGTTGGATGTCTGATGAAGGTACAGTTTTATTATTGTTTTGTTAAGTGTTTCAGGGTTTTTTTCAATTAAGTTTGGCATCATACAACATTCAAAAGTACAAAAATTTAATTTTATCTGGACACAATCCTCAAATCTTTCAGATTTCTTGTTAAGCCCAAAGACAGATCCCACACTGCACCTTAACTGTAAATATTTCCAGAAATCCCCTTAATCAGTAGGTTCAATTGTTCAGAAACACTTTAGTTTAAGTCCCCCTATTAAGCATTTATAAGCAGTATATAAACATTTAATGAATGGTTTATAAGACACTATAATATAGTTGTAAGCAGATACAAGTATCAGTGACATGACCTTATATCTGCTACAACTACATCATAGTGTGTTATTAAATGTTTATATACTTGTTAATAAATGCCAAATAGGAGGAATTGTATATCAAATTGGAGGGTATTCCATATAATGTGAGTGTTGAACAGTCTGTTATTTCTGTCTGTCTTACTGTTTTCTTGTGCAATGACTTCATGGTTACCTTTTGTTACATGACATTTAAAAGTGCAGTGTGATGTAGGAAATCAAATATGTGTGCAAACCTTACAAATGGACCTTTATCGATTCTAAATACCACCTGTAGTGAAATAAAAAGTTTCCAGATATTGATTAAAACAAGGTTTCTTCAATCCAATAGATCACTTTGTAAACTGAACTGGAATGAGGACATGTATATCTATCACTGAGTTCTCACTCTGCTTCTCCTCAGGATTGTCCCCAGTTTAAATCCAACCATGCCGAGCTGGTGCTGGCCAATCCAAGCCCCGTGCTCATCTATCAGATCTCCTCCTCACACACCAGAGTGCTTGTGGACATCAGGGGGGAGATGCCACGCAACCTCTTAGAGTACATGGCAGAGAAAATACACCCGCAGCTGCCAGGTAAAAGAAGGAAATATCACTTTAAAAATGGCTATAATTATCTCTAATGAACAATGACCTTCTGGCTTGAGGATGAGCTCCTGTAGCGTGATAAATGATCAAAGTTTGTAACTAGATTATTTGAAAATCCTCCTCTTGGAAAGGTTTTTTTTTTATCAAGCGATCATGCCGAGTCTTGGCAGCTAGAAATATATCCAGATTTCTTCCTGTGCTGTTGTGTGATCAGCCAAGGAAGGTGCAGTTGAAGGATTTGACATTCATGCTGAAATATCAAAGCCACAGTATCAAAGCACCAGCTCTGCTAACCTTGACAGAGGTCCTGCTGAAATGGCGGAGTCAGTCACACTGATGCATTGATAATGTACATTCAGACACCAAAGAAAAGGTTTTTTCTTCCTGTGCATGTACCCAGCATGCACCTTTTGGGTTTTCATCCCCAGAGCCAGCTGAGTGATCGACCGCCTGTGGTCTCTCTCTTTCTCTCCTTCCTTCAGAGCATTTAAAGGAGCCTTTCATGGTGGCGCTACAGAACGATCGACTCAGGTCCATGCCTGCCAGCTTCCTCCCCCCCTCCCCTGTCAACAAGCCAGGTACTGAAGTGTTATTGACTGTTGTTGGAGGTGGTCAGAGGGAATCTGTTGAACTGATTTCAGCTTGTGTACAGTGTGATGCATGTCTTGGAAAGAAGTGCTTCCCTTTGGTCATTACTGCATGATGAAAGAAAGTGAAACACTTTCCTGGCTGTCATCTAATTTGCAATTAGTCTGTGTTTCAGGTTAAATTGAAAAACTGTTATAAATGCATATTTTTCCCCAAGGGTTCCCAAGTACTTTGTTTTATGGATAAACTAAAAAAAAATGCTGAATCTTTTTTTGGCTGATAGAACCACACTTACATTTAAAAGAATAGTTTGATATTTTGGGAAATACATTCATTCATTCTCTAGCCAAGAGTTTGATGAGAAGATCAATACCACTCTTGACAGTGAGAGTGGTATCAAACTTCTCATCTAACTGTCAGCAACAAACTAAATGTGTATTTCCCAAAATGTCAAACTATTCCTTTTGAAACAGACTGTGTATGTCATGTAAGGAGTGATGACAAACTTAAACACTAAACACTAAAAGCTGTCTTTCACACTTCATCCTGCTCACTGTGTTTGACATTCGTTGGAAGATTACAAAGTTCTGAGCTTATAAAAACAAAACAAAACAGAAGAACAATTAGTGATGTGTTTTGGATGTGAGACAAACAGCAGTGTGTCGTCTGCAGGCGTGCTTCTCCTGGGCGATGCTTACAACATGAGGCACCCTCTGACGGGAGGAGGGATGAGCGTTGCGCTCAACGACGTTCGCATCTGGAGGAGTCTGCTCAACAACATCCCGGATCTGTACGACGACGGCGCCATGCTGCAGGTGAACACAAGACCTTTTGGAGAACATTAACAGGATTCAAATTATCCAAATACTTTAAAAATGAATAAAATACAAACAAATATTTTTTCTGCAACATTAGAAGCAACTTGCATACTGTATGCCAGCCAGCAGAAGTTATTTGGAGCTTATAGTGCATCACATTTGCCTGTTATTCCCTCTGCCGTAGGTGAGGGACTGCAGACCGGTGTACAATATTACACTAAGCTCTTTTTTTTCTTCCTCTCAATAGGCAAAGAAAAAATTCCACTGGGAACGCAAGTCATCACATTCTTTTGTGGTGAATGTGTTGGCCCAGGCCCTGTATGAGCTGTTTGCAGCCACCGACAGTGAGTCTCTGCCCATCACAGCCTGCATCTAATGACACATAGAAAACAATGACAGAGAATTAGAAAATACTAATTATTATTATGCATTCAATAAGCAAAACCTGAATTTATTTCATTCAGAAAATAATGGTCATTTTCTCATCATATCCATGTGGCTGTTTTGGATTGACCAGATTCTCTGCATGAGCTGAGAAAAGCCTGCTTCCAGTACTTCAAGCTTGGTGGACAGTGCATCGCTGGGCCCATTGGACTCCTCTCAGTGTAAGCAATAAATAATGTGCTCCATGATTATGCAGAATGAAAGAACTGTAGTCTTTTTATACCTCATCATGGTGCACACAAGAAATTGAATATGCGCACTTCCCCAAAATGTCAAACCATTCCTTTAAAGGCAAATTTAAATACATGAGACTGAAAATTTTGATGCACTAATAACATCTTGACTTTCATCAGGTTGACGCCCAAACCAATGACCCTTATTGGACACTTTTTCGCCGTGGCGGTGTACGCGATCTACTTCAACTTCAAGTCCGAGTCCTGGAGCACCAAACCCCGAGCTTTATTCAAAAGCGGAGCCATCCTCTACCGAGCCTGCACGGTCATGTTTCCCCTCATCTACTCTGAGTTCAAGTACCTGGTGTACTGAGGAGTTTCATATGGAAATCTCTACATGCTGTATTACATCTGGACACACATAGACCAAACTCTATATGAGCTGTATGGCTTAATTAGGAAAAGCAAAACAAACGTTGGTATTTTTCAGTAGCTGTCATGTTTGTTCAACCACTGAATAAGGCACTGTTGTCATCTCAAACTTAATGATTTTACCAATGAGGATTTTCTATCTTATGCCCCTGCCTTACTGACAGCTGGAGATGTTGCCATTGTCTTTATGTCCTGTTTACTGCCTTTTTCCATTTGGAAATATTTGCATCAATGCCTTGGTGTAGCTGTTTGTGCTCGCCCACAGTTTTATGCTTGAGGCTTGTAACGTTCAGTATATTAGCTCACACCCTGATTACACTGAATATTCAGTGCTGTGGAATTATTCCTGCCTTGTATAATTGCCATGTGGAACATGGCATCCGAATTTCTTAATAATGACTTTGAGATAAAGCCACTTTCCTGCTGGTATATTTTCTTGTAGAGCTAATTTGGGCTGTATTTAATATGAGGATCCTTCTGTAATGATGATGTACGTTAATACAAAAATAATTGTGAATCTAAAGCACTGATGATGGGATGTCATAAGACAGAAGCTTTCTAAAAAGTTATCTTAACGTTGTAATTTATACAAAATGATACTTCTCTTGTATATTTTCAGCCTTTTTAGTTGAGAAATGTCTGCACGACTTTATGTGTTCACACTGTTTGCTCAGAGGATCATCTCCTGCCTTTCTCTCTGTGACTGTTGATCTTTATATATTGCAATAAGGGACTTTTTTTGTAACACATTTTGGTGCCTACAGTCAGTCTGAAACATGCTGACGGTGCAGCTGACAAGACTATAATCCCAGAACCCAACAATGATCCCTGCACTTTTTTAGTCCTGCTGGATATCAGTACAGACTTGACACAGCGTGATGCCTGGGGGGATGTTTGGGTTTAACTGGGACCCGAGATGGAAGGAATGATGCTCAAATCAGGACCGAGTCAACAGATGATGCTCAGGTGTTGTTTCTCCTGAGCTGACACAGACTAGGAGCTCCTGAACTGTAAATCACCACAGCTGCTCTGCTCTGTTGTGTTGGGCTTGATGGGCCATTAAATAAAACATACATAACAAACCAGACTTGTGTTTCAGTTTACTGGTTTTAGAGCAGGTTTCCCCTGATAAATTGTTATTGGATAATTTGTATAATTACACAATTAATTTTACTGATAGTACATCATCTACTATTAAGGATTGATTAGACCCATGGGACAGTTAATGAGCAAACCAGCAAGTAAGTGTAAAGTGAATTTAACAATAGCGGACCAACACTTACACATGCAACCATTAGATGGAGCTCACTCACAGCTGAAGGATTTCATCCTGTTTCAATCAAAGCCCAGTTTATTATCCTGCCTCTAACAGTTCGGCTCTCAATAGACTGGATTAAGTCACTGCTGTTCTGTAGCTTTGAAATTCAGGAGATTTTTTATTGGAGCACAATGAAAGCTGAGTTTTTAAAATTAGTTTTGGCATTAATCTTTTATTGGAGGTTTTTACATCCAGAGGAATACTAAATGCTGAAAACTTTTTTAAAATTATATTGCAGTAAATGTAGCTGTTGGCCACTGATCAAAGCGGGGCCCATACTTGTGTGTATAATCTAAGGACTTAAAAGGACTTGCTGGATGAAATGAAAATCTAAAATGTATATACTGACAGTGACATCAGTAACATAGAGCCTCATCAAATCACCTTTTAATATAAGTTTTAAACTGTAGCTACATCAACACTGATAATCAACAGTGGGGTTTCCATGATATGAGGTGTTTTCACTAACACAGAGAGGCCCACTGGTGAGCTTGGTGGAATATTTCATCTACAAAAGTCAAGAGACTCTTTTAAGGTCACTGAAGATGTAAATTTCAAGGGTTTTCAATGACCACAGGAACTCTGTTACAGGCAGGCAGGCAGGCTCCCGCTCAGATGTAGAATACTGTTGTGTAGAGAGACCTGGCAAAACAAATACAGGCTTTTTGACCATTTCTCACATTCCTGTATGTCAACATCAAACTATGTTCTGTTACTGAGTCTCCAAATGTCATTGAATTGAAACGTTCAGTTGTAGCATGTATGGAGTCTGTAGTATGCCACTAAAATAATTAGACTTTTACAGTGTTTAATAACAATCCATTAATAAACTGATACATTTGAGTAATTATATGTTGAGGAAATAAAATTGCATTTAAATGAGACAGCAGAAATGGGTAAGTAAACAAAATATTAAAATGATTAGATTTAGGTTTTTGTCTTTAAATGATAAATTTCATTGAATACAAGTTTAATCTTAAAAGACTTTAAAATTTACACCTGTCTGATTATCAGATTCCATTTATTTCTTTGCACATTTAGTTTCCATTTCATGGTCACTTTGAGTTGCGTGAGCAGTGTGTTACCTAAAATAAACTATTAATGCCTTTATTAATGTGACTTTAATTAAATGAATTTATAATGTATCTTTAACAACGGTTTAAAAATCTATTAATTTGACATTATGAAATTCTGTAATCATTCCCCATATACAAGGAACTACATGGTCCAGAAGTAGTGACTCCACGAAGGATAAAACACTTAATACTTCTATTAGGCAACTGACTGTAATGTTAAAAAGTAACTAAGTAAAGGTTGAAGCATGACAAATTCAGACATATCCCAGGTTACAACAATTAGTTCAGCTTTATTGTTATTTATACATCACTGATACATTGTATTCTGGTGAAATAATTGGAAGAATTATCCATATTATTCTTTGTGACTCTCCACAAGGACACAAATACTGGTGTGGAAGACCAGAAAGGGGGGAAGAAAGCTCCTTGGGGGAGGGTTACGCACTGTACTCTCTTCCCTTCACCTGCCATCATCTGCCTGTCAGAAGTCAGTCTGCCTGCCTGCATACCTACCTGACTGAGACTCACCTGACAGCCACATGAGGAGAGAAACCGAGCCCTGCTGCCGTGTTTATACAAGTTCAACCCCCCTTCCTACCTTTAAGTAATCCTCCTTTTTAGACACACAGAGCATTAGGGCATACCCTTATTGATATTGGTAGCAGCAAGCTTTCTACTAACAGTTAACATCTTAATGATCTAAACAAAAAAGTACTGTACAGCTACTGCTAAGAGAATCTAAGAACCTGGCGTTGACGCTTTTACACCAGATTAAAGTGCTAGAAGCAACCCACCAATCCACACTTTATTATATATATGTATATTTATATAGCATTTTCATATATATATATATAGATATATATATATATGTATGTGTATATATATATATATGGAACAAATCTACTATTTTAACATTAATTTACAGGGTAATATACATTATATTGTAACAGCTGAAATATCAGCACAAATAGATCACTGTCACACTTAACAGCAAAATATATATGATTATATAAATCCATATATAATCATATATACCAATATATAATTGTCATATATGCATGTAAAACAGTTAACCACGTCTCAGGCTTTTCAAATGATACCCAGAAAAGCAATTGTGTATCAAGACGTAAAAGCTTTACAAGTTTCTCTCTTGAAAGAGCGACAGGTGGCGGCAAAAGTGCCACGACCTGCGGGTATTTGAGGTCACATGACAGTTATTTGCATATTCCACAAATCTATTGCAACACGTTACTGTCTACAAACAGTACAGCCAGCATCCTGCGAGAGGAGCTGGTGTTAGCTGGACTCACACGTACACCCACTGAACAGAACATTACGACGATGGGTGATCTGATTATAGCTATGTGCTTTCAGATGGTGTGCTATGACAGTGAACAACAGGAGGACTACAATACACAATACTCTATAGTTTAGCCTCAGAAGACAACCCAAAACTGTACTGTACTGTAAAAAGACTCACCTGTCCCCCCCCCACAGCAAATATTCTCTTCTCTGAGCTAAGTGTCATCGTATCCTGCTGCTGATGCATTTTGTAAATTGGTGTTTTACCACAAACCAGACACTCCACCACCATCAAGAGTAATGGAATGTGTTCAGCTTTTTTGTTAGCTTGCCTTTCTCTTCCTCTAACTGGGTCTCTCTCCGTCAAGGCTGACAGCACAGTGAGTAACATCCTACTGAATGAACAAAGTTCTAGGGGGTTTGAGAGGGTGCTGGGGATTCCTTGAGGTTCTGTAAAGTTCAGATGCACAATCTGGACCAGTAGGGCAGTTCTCTCTTCTCACAGCAGTCCCAAACCTCAGCCACCATCATCTTCACCACCTCTCAGGTGAGAGGAGCTCCGATGGTCATTTCCTCTTCAAGGCCCGATGGTCCCTTTTACCTTTCTCTCCTTCCCTGCTTCCCTCTCTTCATCCCTCGGATGCAACCTCATCTCACTGTATTTTCACCATGATTTTCACTGCTTTACACACTCCCCCCTACTCTGCAAAGAGGCTGCACAAGGCTGTAACAAGATACACACAAAGGTAATTTTTCACAAAGAAAAAAAGCTCCGTAATAACTGCAGTAGTAATGCACAACAAGCATCCGATAGCTGGCTTCCACCCTGGGGAGCCCTGGTGATGTGCAGTTAGGTTTGGGACGTTGCCATAGTTCTAAGGAGGAGGACTCCTTGGTTTGCCCTTTTGCAGGACTTTCCCTGTGGTGCACTGTCTTGTTATTCAAAAGCCCAGATCTCTATGTCCTGCACATAGAAATCCTCCTTTTTTGACAGCATGGGGTTCCCAAATGTTTTACAGGAGTGACTCCTGCCGTGGTAAAGGTCTCCGTCCAGCCACAGGCCAAACTCACCACTGAAAGACAAGAAAGGAAAATGAACTTAAATCAGATGGCCACAAACTTCTCTCCAGGTTCACATCTTCTGTAGCATCTTTACTGGGAACCAAACTTACTTTTGCACTATGAGAGCAGCTACTGCAGCATATCACACTTTTTAATAGCATTATTTTACTTTACCTAACTTGAAAGTGTATTGCTTGACATATCACTGCATATCTTTGGATTATCATAAAAAATGGTCCTTTGGTTCCCAAACCAACCCCGTCCTTTCACTGCACAGTCAATGATCATCTGTCAGGATACTGGATGTCACACTGCACTTTCACACTGTATCAGATTCAATGACAGAGACTAATAATAACTTTATAATGTTGCTACAAAAGTTGCATTTTTGTCATACTGCTTGAGAAGCAGCTTGAGCTCACCTGCCTCCACCAAAAGCTAAGGAGTCCATATCTCCTTTGATGAAGAACATGTTGTCACCTGTCCATTTGTACACCTGTTGCAGACACAATAGAGCATATATTAGAAGATATTTCATGACATATTCAGTATTGACATAATCTAATATTCTCTCACAGTGGGAGGATCCCGAATCAACATCTGAAAATCCAGTTAGAGCTATCAGACACACTCAAAGGAAATGTCTCATCATCAGATTTCTATATTCCTGTCAAAATCCTCTGATGTCAACTATGTTTAGAGCAAGTCAGATGAATCTGGGTTTGGATTGTATTCAGATATTTAGTTGACCATTGTGATTGTGATTTTAGCAATTCTTCTGAAGGCAAAATATTTGTTTATGGAAAAATGAGACAATCCCGGGAAAAACTGGTGCAGTCTCATTCACTAGTATGTGCTAGAAATGTTTTTGTGCACAAGATAAGTGTGCACACAAAACTACCATCGGATTCATGACATGTGCACTCTGGCCAATTTTGTTCTTACCACCAATTTAGTTCTTACTGCTTTTGTTCATTCACTAACATACCACCATGTGTATGTTAGTTAATCAGAATCATTCTCAACTGACAGGCGCATGCCCGCTATGGATAATAAGCATACTACCACGCCCCCATTTCTCTATATAAGGAAAGCGATGCAGCAGTGGAGAGAGCTGTCACTCACTGCAAAGAGGGCTGTGATGGTAAAAATGTAGAAAAACTTTACTCCTTGTGAAATGCAAACAATAGTTTCAGAGGTAGAAGCCAGAAAATGCAGATTTTGCTAGTAAACATGTTAATGGCCCAACTGTTTGGAGCCTGATTATGAATCCTGTATACAGCCTGCATACCTGTTGCACCACTACCATGCACTACGTTTGTAACAAAATAAAAAGTTAGTAAATGTGTAGATCTGTGGGATTGTTGTAAATAAATATCTACTGCTGAGCCAGGTGCGCATCATGTTTCCTCCAGAGCGTCGTCCCTGTACCTCTACTGAACTGTCAGGCTGTGAGGACACTGAACAGGCTGCTGCTTAACCAGCTGCATATATCACATCTGATGCTCTCACATTCCAATAAGGAAATTCAGATATACAAGCTATTGTCATCTAAAAGTTGGAATTATATTAATATATTAATAATTTCATTACATCTATGATGTAATGATGATTTATGAATGACATCTTAGCTATTCATTTTATAATTAGTAAATAAATTGTGTATTATTAGCAATTTCATGTTTTTAAATGTTGTTTATTTAGACCCAATCATTTTTTATGATTTGTGCGTAGGCATGGTCTAAGGCTGTTCTGAATTTGTTCACAGTGAAAGAACAAATTCAGGTAAACATGTTGATGAATCCTGGATTTGTGCTTGAAATGTTTAAGTTTTCACAGTTTAAGCTCAGATTTGTGCATTAGCACTGTTTGTGAATGAGGCCCAAAGTATTTCTTTCAGCCTTTTCATCTCAGTGTCCCTGGGTGGAATCCATTTAGTGTAAAGCTCAATGTTGAGGCAACGAGAGCATAATAGAGAAGGCAAGTTACGAAACACTTAACACCACTGAGTTGTGAGGCTTTAGAGTAATTTACAAAGAAAGACAATCATGTAACTGTATCATGTATAAGGATGTTATAGATGTGAATAGAAAGATGTTTATCACTGCATGTATGGGCAGCAGAATGTGTTTGAGTGTCACATGCATTAAGAACAGCATGTGACTATGAGAGCATGTTTGCAGTATATATGTTCTATGGTGTACTGCATTACACTCAAGTCTCATTCTTTTATTTTGCCACATTAGCAATGAATTAGTAAATTACACAGCTGTTTAAAGTCTGCACTAAGTATACACACTTTGCTTCAGACAGTCTTTTTCTAGAGTGTTTTCAGTTCCACACAACAGTGTGGTGTTAGAAATGTGTCTGCTTTTACAGCAGTATTACTTGACCTTTTGGCTACTTGGGGGCCATGGAAAAATCTGTGAAAACAACACTGACATATTATCACCTTATAAAGTTCAGATGTCAAACGTGTAAGCAAACAATTGCTTATTTATGCATCCAGCAGACACAGAGCAACATAAATATTCATTTGGAGTCATGTTTCTGGGCACCTGATGAATGTTCAATATTCACTCTCTTTTTACTCTGTTGACTCCACTAACTCCTGAGAAAAATATACAAATGCTTCACTGTGTTCACCAGCTAGTCACTAACTTAGTTTGTCATTTGGCTTTCTCATAGCGTTTCCCCTGAAAGCAACTTCCTTCTGCAGCTGCTGAGAGTGAACCAAAACAGCAAAGACGCAGAGTGTAAAACCAAAACAATGAGCTAAAAGAAGCTAAAAAGCCCTGTAGAGCTGAGGTGAGTAATAATACTCTGTGGGTTTGTCACTACCAGCAAACCCTTCCACATTACACACAGTGATTTGACCCATTGTTCATATTACAATATTGATTAGTGCAACTTTAAAGCAATAACAGCCATCCATAGATCAGTTCTTGGTGTCCTCTAAGCATTAAGTATATTGTATATTAACAAAAATACCCCCTGCTTATCTAATGTCTAAATCTAAAACTTAATTTAAATTTCAGAAAACGTTATATTTAACAGAAATCCAACATCTTCAAGCAGAGGAGGGCAGTGTACCTCAAACTCTGGATTGAAGGTGAAGAGGAAGGTCTCTCCGGTGCCATAAAAGCCATCGCTGACTTTAAAAGGCTCAGATGCCAACGCACCAAACACCTGGAGAAACAAAACACAAGAGAAACCGATTACCGTGTACTAGGAACATCTCTAACCTCAATGGGAGAGTTAGGAGAAACTTATGTTACAGTAAAACCTCTACAGTATGTTTCTGTTGAATTTGCAGCTTACCTGGCCGTCGCTGTCCTTAATGACCATGAGCACTGGGGTATCCTGGCCCTGCATGGCTCTGTACAGTGTCTTAATGCTCATGCCATGCTTTGATGTGCCAAAGGCCAACGTCCATGGGTACCCGATGGTCCGTGGTGGGAGATTCTTGGCAAGCTGTGTGGAGAGAGGGAAATAATAAAGAAAAAGGAGGTGAAAAAAAAGAGAAAGGAAATGAAACACTGAAAGGCCACAGCCGCCAATGCTCAATTACATCTGCAGTGACCTTTTAACACCATCTGGCGTTTATAGAGGAGTAACAGGGCTCCAAACACCAAGAGCCGTCTCAGGAGAAAGAGAGGTCCAGCACTCCCTGAGAGAGCCTGCTGCTGACAGCCTTAAGGATTAACAGCGGCTGTGGTGCATAGGGAGATAAAGCCCGCAAACGCGCTGGACTAGCAGTGCAGTGTATGCTTCATTTTAATGGCCAGATAAAACAAGACACTGCCTGAAACATGGAATTAAAGTGACAACTTTTTTTACAGAATTCTGCTGCACCATTTCTGCTGTGTGGAACAAAGACCTTTCAACGTTGTGTTCATTCTCCAATAATTCATCAGTCTCTAAACGCTTTGCTCTTTTCTTGTTGGTTCAGCACATCCTCCTGTGGTGGAGCTAAAGCAGGTCGTGTAATCAGCGGGCTGGAAACGTTGCCATGAGCAGATGAGCCCCGATTTGGCTCACCTCTGCACCGCTGTGAGCTGGGTCTAAGCTCCCAGCTCTGTCCTCAGGGTGATTAAAGGAAGCCGCAATTGGCAATCTATTGGTCAATATGCCAACTGGGACTCATTTGGAGACACGTGTGTGTTTAGGTGCGTGTGCATTAACCCACAATGCCTCCAAGGTATACACCACGTTTCCAACAACATAAAAAGTTAGTGACAGAGATGTCCCTTTAATGTGTATCCCACAGCTACATTCTTTGCCTTTGATTATTTGTGAGACTTAATGTTGATGAAATTACTTAAAATCACATCAATTTTAAATAATGCAGCATATAATAAAGTACATGTTCTCTTCTGTGATCATGAATCATATATACAGTACTTGTTGTTACCTGTTAGGGTTGGTTACTGGTTTCTGTACCTGATGTGAGGAGTCATCAGGTCACCTACATGCTACGACTCTATAAATACTATTCATGTAGAATATATTCCTCCACCCACCAGCAACTAACACAAAGTAGATGTGCAGTGGGCAGATGTCTCATTGTTATTACAGCCGTGAATACATTTACTTCCCAAGTACAATGTTGTAAAATAAGGGTGGTCCAGGAATGGATGACTTAGTTTGTTTAACATGCATCAAATTTGAAAGTGAAATAACCAGTGAGTCCTCTGTTTTTGCATGATAGCATTCAAGTCTGCCACATGACACAACAAAAGCTACATCTTGAATGGAAAATGCATATATGTTACATAAACGATATGCTTTATGTAGAGGGTTGTGTGTGTAGTGTTGCAGCGTCTACCTTCTCTATCTGGTCGGCCTCCAGGAGATCGCTGGGTTCTCTGAGGTTGGGTTTGAATGTTTCGGGCTCCAGCTCGGTCTTGATGGACGTCGTGCCATGCTTGGAGTTCACCTCTTCCTTGGTGGTGATCTATAAATACACATTTATTGTCAGAGATGCATGTAAACTGACAAGTAGTGGTTTAACTTGAGCTCCCAGAAAGCACTGATACTGGATGGGGTTCAATTATAGCTAGTATTTGTTGCATCATATCAGGCTACTAAAACAACAGTTTAAACTAGTTAGGCTATCTAGAGCAGTAACACCTAACAA
This sequence comes from Thunnus thynnus, assembly GCF_963924715.1. Lineage (NCBI taxonomy): Eukaryota > Metazoa > Chordata > Actinopteri > Scombriformes > Scombridae > Thunnus > Thunnus thynnus. Next base: position 28,504,815 of record NC_089526.1, on the reverse strand, counting down.
GCTACAACTTGAAAACAGAGCTAGGCTGATGTTATGTTTACACTGAGTGAGACTGGAGTAGGGTCAAATGTAGAAACTGTAGTGGTAAATAATGAATTCTAGATAAGGGATAACGGCTGGGATGAGAAGGGTAACATGAGGAAACTAGCATTTAATCATAGCCTAACCTGAGCAACAAAGCTCTCATTTCAACATTTGTGTGTTTTGAATCCAGCACTTTTCCTGCCAAAATTATAAACGCAGTGTTTTCTAGCATCACACTGATAATACAACAATTTCATGATGACAGCTGAATATCTTCCTGCCTCTCTCCAACGCCAGATGACTAGGATTGGATTGGCAGAACTGGGAGAGTGGGCAAAGACACTGTCTGGGAGAGGAGAATGCAAAGTGAATAGGAAATCTACCCAATGAATAATTTGCACTGCACTGTTTGACATTTTCTCTGACCAGCGGACTGTTTGGGTTATTTATCTTTCTCGATAACAGAGGCTGATTGTGAAGCGCTTTGCCACTGCTGGCTGGGATGCTCTCATGTTTCAGTCCTCATTCAAATAGGGCCTACCTGCATTGTCCTCACAAAACATCATTCACCTGTCAGGGGGAGTCTTACTTCCATCCTCTCACTGACACACCATCTCTTTTTCCTCCAATGCTTTGACCATCTCTTGTTCAGTCCTCATGCAGGCCACATTCCTTACATACAGCTCATTTGAGCATCAAAGATAGCTTTCCTTTTTAAGAAAAAAAGGGAATTTCCTATAAAAACACACATTTCTGCATGCTCTATGTAAAACCTACATACAGCATAAATCTATAGCTGGCACAAATACCTAATAACTACCTTATAGGTTCACCAGACTGATCTAGTGGGTTAAAGCATTAAAGATGTCATGACAGAGGGTCTAAGAAGGAAAGCCTGACACATGGAGATAAGGCTGCTGTCACGTGAAATCCTCATCACTGTAATGAAGTGATAAAAAAAATGTTTTCAGTCAAATTCTTGGGAGGTTATTCCCAATTTAGCCCAACAGGTCTTAAATAGGTCTTGTGAGCCCAAAAACTCATGAAACCTACTTAACCAATGACGTTTATTTTAAGCAATGGGGAAATGTGTTTTTGAGGATAGTATGCAACAGCAGCAGCTGCTAAAGTCCTGCAGTATGGAGCCTAAAGGAGACCATGTTGGTGTGGACGAAGGGGGGCAGACAGGGCTGTCAGGGCACCTGGAGTCGTTTGCAGAGTGAGCGCAGATCTTCACTGTTTAGAGCATCAATCCGACGGTGGTACTCCGTCAGAGACACTACCTGGTAGTACAAAAACAGGAACAGGTGGAAAATAAACTCCTCAAGTTCTATTGCTTGCCATGAGGAAGGAAGGATGTGTTTTGGAAGGCATTGTGTGCACTAAGTACTATGATTCAATAAAGGACTTGGCTTAAGGCCAATTTTAAGAGTTTATTTTGGGTAAAAGTGAAGGGCACTCAGTCATTTTGCATGTTTGTGTAATATGTTCAAAAGGATCACCATTAGATGCTGTTTTATTAACAAGATTCGGCAAACCTGCTGTTCTAACTTCATACTGGATTTGGATTTGAGCCTATTTAGTGAGAATCTAACTCGCAGACCAAAGGATAGAAACAACAGCAAACTAAAGGACAATTAACCTTACTTTTCTACAACCCAAATGCAAAAAACCTACACAAAATACAATTACTGTCAATAAGAAAGCTGCTCAGAAATAAAGTTTTGGTGCAGGAATGCACAACAAAAAGTAGGTCTGAGCGATACAACAACACTTGCCATGCCAAGTCCATGAACAGTAAACAACTCTGTTTGGTAGCAGCAAAAATCCACAAAACTACAACCCAGACAGACCAACACAATGACCAACTAAGCATGGCTTCATTCCAACAAAGTTACACCCCACGCTGCATACTCCACTGAGAGCTACTGCTTCTGTTCTGCCACTGTACTAACGTTGGCGTATAATAGTCCACCGTGTCTCAGTACAGAATAGATAGTTGAAGCCTTGTGCATGAGATAAACAAACTCACAAAAAAGATACACACACAGTTATATTAACTAAATCCATTAATTATTAGGTCTTCTGACAGGGGTCTTGTTAAACACTCTCAGAGCACAGATGGCATAAGCTGCCTTTAATTAATTACTTTTATCTGAGCTGAGAATCTTTTACTCACCTTGTTGCTACCGATGTAAAGCAACTTTTTTTGGAAACAAGCTGCCTTTTTTACAGCTCTCAATAATACAACAGAGAAGGTAAACTATCGACCTCATAAGAAATGCGTCTGAGACACACTTCACCTCAAGTGAGGCACCCACTTCGGTACACTTGTCCCCTGAAAACGGCTAAGCTAACAAGACATTTCAAATAGCTTTTATCTTTAGAGATCAATGTCAAGAAGAAGGTCAGCATTTAAAGGTGACCGGTAAGATAAATAAAATCACAAGTAGCTAAGTAACAGTCATTTAAGCAAGCTATAAACTCAATATGATATCTGGTGACTGAAAAATATCTGTTAATGTAACATAATGTCAAAGAAATTGGTGGAAAGGCTGCATGTTGTAAGTGCCACCTTGCTCTGGAAACTTTCAGACAGCTTACAGAGACACACACAGCCGGATACATCGTGCCAAGAGGACAGACAACGGATGAGAGCTGTGTCCTGACTATCAAATAGTGGCGAGATAGTGGCCACTTTGTTTAACCTCAGTCACTGAACTAGACCGGACCGGCTAAAGGGCTAGCAGGCTAGTTAGCTTTGCTAGCGCGACTTGCTAATAACAACAACAACAACAAGAATTTACATCGCTGGAGACTGAAATCATGAACTAGACACAAGGAACATACACAGGTATACTTCGGGGTCAGCCGTTTCTCTGAGTCCTTCACCCTCCTAGAAAACATGTCTTGCTTTCTGGGCGAGGTTGAAGCTGGGAAGTCTCATTACAGATCCTGTAAGTTCTCCCTGTGTAGCCCCGAGACGGAGTTGGTTTGTAGCCTGGCAGCCTGCTTCACTAAAATAGAAACATTTTTTCCAGTGGGGTCTTTACGCCGTGTGATTTGTGTGACATCACTACAATCCAATGACAACAAGGGACAGGAGGGAAACCAGCTCCCTATTGGTGGAAAAAACGATGATCCCACCCCATAACAGAAGGGATTTAAAGAGACAGTAACACCACTCTCTCCTGCTGAATTTTTTTTATGGATTTTGACCGATACTTTCCCAGAGTGACAAAAAGAGGGGGAAAGTTAAAATGAATTAACAAATAAATAAGAAAATTAAAAGTCAATCTTTTTGTTCAACACAACTATATTTGTTAGAAAAAACTTATTTTGATCTTTGAAGCTCCATGAAAAAAGGTGTTGCTTAAATTTGGTCAACACCACAAAGTAAAGCAGCAAGTTCCTATTTACTTATTCAAATGTAATGGATCATGTAGCCCCTGTTTGCCAGAAGTCCAGGGACAAACAAATCAGTCCATTTTGTTTCCTACATCATTCATTTACATTAAAATTTAAATCCAGGTCTCTGTGTCCATCGTATCAATTTCTTCATACAATGAATGCATCCTTTTCATTATCCACAAGCTTGTAAACAATCTCATTTGACTAAATCCCATCCACTCTGTGCTTGGTGCGCCAGTGTACATTCACATGGCTGAATATCTAGATGGACAACCCTCATCTATTCTTCCTAAGTCTTACTTCCACATTCTGTAATAAAGAGGGGTTTGTTTGACCAAAAAAAAAGAAAGAAAAATTGAACATCAGTGCCACATGGGTTTTGGGGATTTCATAACCAAAAAAAAGTGAAGTTGCTCAATGTTTACATTGCCTGCATATGTTGAGCAACTCATTATGATGTTAGCCTTTTGCCATTCAGCAAAATAGGTTGCCAAATGCTGACCAACTATAGTGACAGCCACACAACATGTGATGAATCTACAATACACTGACTGAGAAGAGTAAACAATTACACAAACATGCAAAACACTTTGGTTGGAAGTTCAGAGAAGCACATTTCCAAGCAAAGCAAGTGTTCACACAACTTAAATGTGATTTAAAGTTCACAAAATCATCAAATCAAGAAATGCAGTACACAGAAGTGCAAAATACAGAAGCAGAATACAAAACTAAGGCTTGACGACTACACAGTTCTGATGGATTAAAAACCAAGATCAGCACAATACATTTACACTTAGCACTGCATAATGGAAGCAAATTAACACAATTGTTTAACATGTAATTTAACATATAACGATAAAGTTTACAATACACCACATAAGATTCTGGTTTCACAGGTTATGGATTAATCCATAGTGGATAACTAATTCATTAATCCATGACTGTGAGGCTGGCTTGAGACAACACAACAGGTACACTTGTGGCAAGGTGAGGGAACAGTTTTAGCTCAGGAGACCTTACCTCCCATTCCTTGACATTGAGGTCAGTGATGGGCTCGTCCTCCGCGGTTTCTGACACCTCGTTCTTCTTGACAACCATAAAGCCAGGCTCTTGTCCCATCCCCCTGACCCCCTCACCGTACATATCTGGGCTCCACTGCATGAAAAACACATACAGGTGGTCCGACCTAGAGGAAGAGACGCCGACAAAACTATGAGATAAGAAGCCTGGTTTTCCTAATACTGTATACAGTTTGTACAAAAACTATCATCTACATTACATCAGTGTCTTTAGAATATTAAGACCAGTGCCAAGGATTTTGAGCTAAAATTTAAAGCTGAGCAACATGTTTTGGAATAGACGCCTCTTTCAGTGTATATGCCAAAATGTCTGTTTTTCTTTGTGCTGAGCCATGTAGTTTAATGAAAAGAGAGATTTCTGAGACATCTCTCAGAGTGTGAAAAAGACTTTTTATTGTTTCCCCTGCGCAGCGCACCTGACAAGTACCTGGAGCGCAGTTGTTTTGAAAATTAGTTGTACAACCAAAATGATTTGATCCATTGTTAATATGAAACCACTGATTAGAGCAGCTTTGTGATACATAGTGAATGGACAGTTTCTTGTGAAGTGTTGTGGTAATGATAAGAAACGTTTCCTGTTTTTGCTCCTATTCTGTGACTTTGGGTTTGCACCTCCCCGTGCCCTGCTGCCCAGTCTTGTAACAGATAGAAGAAGCCTTTTCATGTCAACCATGTAAACAGTTTAGGATGTGATATGATAGTATGACAAAGCTCATGAAAAAATCACAAACAAATACAGACCACAGCTTGTGTCATGTTGCTAGGGCTGGTGGACATGAAAGAGCTGTGGCAGACGCAGTAGGTTGAGCTGTATTCAGTGTCATGGTTGTGTATGGCTCATTCAGTAGCTTCCCTTTCTTCCCACACTATTGCCAGGGCACTTAAAGACACATCATGCGGGTCGCCTCCCATCTAGGTCAAGCTACAGAGTCTAGCAACGTCTGAAGAAAAAAGGAGTATGAGCCGCTGTGTTGTCAGTTTATGATCACTCCTCCCACGCACTTTTGCGTGCTTGCAGTACCAAGAAAAACAAGTAAAAATAATGGGCCTCATTATTTTTATCCTAAAACGCTCTGACTTGTCTTTGTGAGGTTTGTTCGTACGAGTGTTTCAAGTCAGATTCAGAAAAGTCTCTCAACTGCCCTTATTTGTAAACCTTTGGTTTCAGCCTGGTGAATGCCACCTGTTCATGAGGAGAAGCGTGTTCCTGAGATGTCATCATTAGCATAATCAACGCCCCTAAAATTGCTAATAAAAGGCTCCATGTTCCGCTTCATTTGTGGCCGAGTTTCATTCACAGAAATGTTACAAATAGTAAAAACAGCAGTTTCAAGTCCTGTTTTCAGAAAGCAGCAGACAAACATGTAACAAATTTAGGAGCGTCAGTAGCAGGAGACCCAAAGCAGTTAGAAAATATGAATCCAGCTGCCGTGTCATCAGAGCAGCTCTGCACTGTGACAGGAATATAGAGAGAATGCTTTGACATGGAGTTAGATGCTAAAAAACCTCTTTCTAAAGCAAAGCTGTCTGTGATGGAAGGTGGTCATGTGACAGTCACAGAGATATTAGAGGAGAGAATATTATAGTCTGATGATACTGGACAGAGACCTGCAGAGAGACACTGAGGCAGCTGTCAGAGTGAAATATAGAAGTTTTGGTGCCAAATTATGGCGATAAAAATCATAAAATCTAAAAATACCTTTCAGTAAATTGGCAGCCATGATGATGAATATATGGTAAACAGAATATATATTTGCATTAAGTTTCGTTTAGTAATATTTAATTTTTTGTTAATTTCAGTATCATATTTAAACTCCAAAATAATTCAAATTAGGATGTTATAATTTTAAGTCAAACAAGTGTTTCTCCCCAGTGAAGAAAGGCAGAGATGATCTATTGATGATACGTACGACAGGCCTGCACCACTTGTAAATTTCATTCGTACCTATGAGAAAAATGGTGAATGCCACAAATGTTCTTAATCACTCTTACGTGCATTTTAAGAATGAATCTGAGTGGTTCTTGCATGAGGCCCAATGAGTAGTAACATATACAAGCTCCATCTTCTAATACTAGCTTTGAATCTGACATGATGTCCCTATGCTATTATCCCCAAGAGCAGCCTCCATCACAGCAAACTCTGATTTCCAGGTGGGAAATGTTGTAGCTACGCAACCTGTGGATGAAAACAACAAAGCTTTAACAAGCAAGACTGCTCTGAAGTTCACAGTGAATAATGAAGTGAGGGGGATTTCAGTGTTATTACTGCGCTCGCTCACTCAATACGTGGCATAACCAAGAAGCATTTATGGTACCATGACCAACAAAAAGTCCATGCCTGTTTGTCTGAGTTAAATGTCTAGCAGCCTGAGAGAGCACCGTATGTGTTGCTACTGTAAAACTATAGACATGTGCTGAAAACAGAGAGAGAGATGTTGTGCAACTCAAGGTTAGGTTGGCCAAATAACTTATTAGATTCACCTCATGAAATTATTTCTATTTTTGTCCCTATGTCTCCTTGTCCCCTAAAAAGATACAGTAAACAAAGTTAATGTGCTGGAGTCATAAACCAACGACCCCGCTGTGTCCAATCAATTCCAGATCTTTCTCAAATGATAAAGTCACATATCAAGTCAAGCTATTAGCGCAATTGAGATGAATCCTATCTATTCATAAACATATTACGCAACTCTTGTGAAAGCAAATATTTCTTGTAGTGTGTCTCCTTCCTGTGTGAGGAGCTGTAATGTAATTACGCCTACTGCTGACTTGGCAACTGTACATCCAAACTGAGCAATCCAACTTGGAAAAAAAGACAAACAGGCCAAGTCTATTTTCACTTCACTTGATTCAAGATATTACACATGTTGGTGCAGGTCAGAAGAAGTTCATGCATTCTGAGGATACATTTGGGAAAACCATGAGCTTTGGAAAGGCCACACAGAGATCTTGCTTTAGTAAATCCTTACTGTTGCCATGGGTCGTGATTGTGTGTGTGTGTGTGTGTGTGTGTGCCCCAGAGCAGGAATAAAGTGTGTGTCTGTTTCCCTGCAGAGTGAATGAATAATAAATCATTTTGCTGTCTGGCAGAGGCAGCACAGGGAGATGGGCAGAAGCCACGGTGGGAGTCAGACCTGACAAAGAATGCATATTTGATTGGTTTCAAATATTAAAACAGCTAGAGGTGAGGTGCCTCAGTAACTCAGCTGACTATGGTGGTGTGTTAGGAATATGTTAGGATCAAGTCCCTGTAGCTTTCTACATTAAAAACAAAAGTCTGCTGCTTTGTATTTTTTTTCCATTTTAAATACTTTATGATTTCTTATATAGGCTATCACAAAAATGGTTCGCTTGTATTCAAATGCATTCATGCCAGGGTGAGTTGGTTAGTGGAAGATGTAGAGGAGGTACTGACCTCTCCTGCGGCACAGCAAACCAGTACTCGTGCTTCTTGCCCTGCTGAGCATACTGCTGCATGGAGGCGCTAGCGTTCGAAACAAACGTCTTCTTCATGGGCTTCCCCACCCGCAGACACAGAAACTTGTGAGAGCGGTGCTTCCGCCTCTCTCCAGACCCTGTACCTGAAAAAGGAAATTATCACATGGTCACAAAAGCGTAAAAATGAGTATGGATCTTTATAGCTACTATAAGCATGAAAAATAGTTTATCTACCACAAAAATATTAGAACTTCAAATGTCATCTTCTAGATTAATTGTACTTGTGTATTCCCTTCCTAAAAATTGTTTTATTTATGTGACCTAGTTTTATATGTTTTATTTACTGGCTATTTCAGCATGCATGAGTAATTTTTGTGCCAGAAACACAACACACACTATTGCACACTATAATTGATAGAAGAACTAAGTCTTCTGCCCACGGTACATTATCAATGGCCTATTATAAGTTCACAGCCCCAGGAAGCTGAATGAAATCACTGAAATCATTGCACTGGACATGTTGTCAGCTCCTGGTTGGGCAGCACAACATAATGGCAATAATGACAGACCAAAAAATTCTAATCTGCTTAGACAATGCAGCTCAGTGGGACCAATTCAATTTTCAAAGTGCATTAATTTGGTCTTAATGCAGCTTGTTTTTGAAGTTGCTGCTGTTACTTGTGTGGGCTGTGCTAATGCGCACAGAATAAAGGGCAGCCCTGCTGAGATGCCTGTGAATTAGAAATGCTTTAGCAGCCTGGCTCTCTTTTTGACAATAATTGCCGGGGAGAAAATATAAATCTCTCTCCCACTGTCGTGGACTGTTTCTTCTTGGGGAGAGGGGAGGAAATTTTATTTGCAAATCACAACTACGTGACCAGTTAGAGTGCATTATATGGCACAAAGTGAGTCAGTTAGTGTGACAGACTGAGACCACTGTCAGATAACAAGACAAAAACTGTGCTAACCACAGACTGATTAAAGGATGCTGCCATGGTTTTGCATATTTTAGCATATTAACTACTATTTACATTTATTTTACCAGCCTTTATCCAGAGCACACCTTGCTGTTTTTAGAGTAAATACCTAACTTCCAGGCAGTCACTGCTTTCCATTTATTCCAGTGCACTGAACATCATCTTATTTGAGATAGGTAATCCATCATGGTGAACATTCTGCTACCTTTATAAAGTTATGTTATCACTGTGCGGTAATAAAGTTGAGAAAAGGTGTTGGTGCGTTTAAGGAGGCACTGACTTGTGGGATTTGAAAACAGTCTACTTAAAAATACAACATTCACAAAAGTTAAACACTTAAGAATACCGCTACTATCCTTAGCACCTGTCAGTTTAATGTTGGATCACATGAGTTTAAACTAGCATATGGTATTTGATTCAAGGTGTTAAGGTAAACAAGTAGAGCTTTGGGAGGAATTACTAGTGAAACTCAGTAAAACTGAACTTAATGGATATAAGTTTTCAAATGTATTCAAAGCTATTTCAAGCTTGTGTGTGTCCTGTGCTTGATTATTAAGCAAGGGGCTTTAGAAAAAACTGTGCTATTAGATATATTATGCAGCAAAGTTGGCTATAGTGAGGTATTATATGGGCTGCGAACCATGTAATGGTTCCATGAAGGTAAGAGAAGATAAGTGTAGCTCAGTTGTGGAATTGGCTGACTAGAAAGATATTTATTGGGGTTAAGCAGTGGCCTAAATGTTAGAGATTAGAGAAGCAGCCTGACTAGAAGGTCTTCAGTTTAATACCTGACCTGTATGATAAATTTGGGCAATAAAGAGAAAAAGCAGCACTTGCACCTTCCTCATTACCACCACTGATGTGCCCTTGAGCAAGGCCCTTAACCATAACTGCTCCAGTGGAGCTGCTCAGCAGCCAGCAGATCAGACTGTGGTTGTACTGGGCAGTGAGTGAGGTCAGGGTGTACCTGCTCAGCTGGGCTCTCAGTGAAACTTCCCTGAATAAAGGTTAAATGAATCTTGGTCAAAAGACATGCAAACTTTGTTTTACAAGTATAGATTTGGTGAAGTATTTTCTAATGATAAAAAGGTAAAATAGTTGATTGATTAGTCAGTTACTTGTAGAAGGCCTGGGAGATGAGGGAAAAATGTTATGACCTAGAGGTCGTTTGAGCATGTTCAGGATTGTAGCATTTCTTTCTTCTTCTATTTGGTGTACAATTTTTGCAAAATTTTGCATTTAAAAATATATGTTATCTGAAATATATAGTGGTACAATAATGCTATGATGTCTTTCTTTTGGATGTTTGGTCTATAACAGTGTCTTAGAATGTCTGCATGGCCAGAAACAAAAACAAACCAACTGACTACCTGTAGTCTACAGGGTTAAACATCTAAATCCACTGGTATGATCCTTTAATCTTAAACATGGCAATGAACACAAAATGCATTTATTCTAGGCTTTGTAGAATTTAGTATTTGTCTGAAAAACCAGAGAAGTATGTAAAATATAAATGACACCTCTGTGGATGCTGTCTCAGAAGGTGTTTTGATGTTGGGTTTAATCGTCACTGTGTTTCCCCTTTGGGTGCTGGGTGTGTTTGCGGCATTGTGGTGTTTGATAGGCTTTAGCTTATCGCCCGGAGGAGTGGCCCAGACCACCAGAGCCAGGGATCAAAGAGCTGCATAAAGCCCCATAAAGCCCGGCTAGCTTCACCAAGCTGATAACAACGGAGAGGCTGCGATTTCCCTTCGTCTTTATATTCCAATTACCAGCACCAAGGCAGAGTGGAAACGGAAAGGTTATCAAGAACTAACACGAGAGAACTGACTCTGAAGCAGCCAGAGAAGAGAAAAATTCACTTTGATACTCCTCTGAAGAATATGGATGTAGAGCTGCAGCTTAAAGACAACATTAGGCCAGATTCATCACCTTAAATATCCTACACCTGTATTTCTAAAATACATTTTCTAACTGCGACTGAGTACGTGTGTTTACCCTCTGCAGAGTTCTGCGTGCCGTCCTTTTGTGTCTGTTCTACATTCTCCTTCTCCTCCTTCCCTTGTTGCATAGTGTCCGTTTTGGAGACCTCGGTCCCCTCCTTGGCATCCCCCTGTGGACTGGCTGAGACGGAGGGGGTGTCTGTGGCACCGGCGGTGGCTGAGCTTTGGGACCCCGGGCGAGAAGTGATGCTGCTGGGATCCTGGGCCTGGCTAGTGGTGCTGCTGGTGGTGGTGGTAGTGGGTGTGCTTGGTGGCTTCTCTACACTGTGCTGCTTGGATCCCATGGGGGACTGGCTATCATTTTCTGTGGCAGTGTCTGGTGGATTGTCCTCTGCTGTGACAGAGGCTTTCGCTGCGGCGGGTTCTTCCGGCTGGCTGGCTGAGCCGTGGGCACTGGCTGGGACCTGGGAGCCGGCGCCGGTGGCCTCCACCTGGGTCACGGTTTGCACAGACTCTGTGGAAGCGCCGGAGGACTTGTCCAGGCGGAGATCCTCACTAGACGCTTGCTCTTCCTCCCGAATGGGGGACAGCTCTGACTCGGTGAAGACATCTTCTGAGATGGAGCCCTCGGTGCTGCGGGGGGCCGTGCTGCCACTGTCGTTGGCCCCTGGCTCTCTCAGGCGCTGCTCTGGATCCTTCTGGGAGGGATGTCTCTCAGCCGGCAGAGGCTCCAGGTCACTGGAGTATGGACGAGGAGATATAAGACACATGCAACTTTACCAATATTAAAGGAATATTTGTACTACCTCTGTGGATTTCATGTCGGATGATTTGACATTTCCCTATATACTCTACAAAGGTGTACTGACTGTATTCCATGTAGGGATGCAATTTTTAAGCACATCGGCCACATTTTGATCAATAATCCATCACTGAAAGTGAAAAAAACATAAAAGCATAAAGTGCATGCTTTTACTTGATGAAAGCTTTATTTTACCAATTGACCTGGGCTGTTTTTGTAGAACAAGTAGTGTGTCTGGTATTTGAATACCAAATGAAATACATGTGAGTAAATGATTCCAATCAAATTAAACATGTTTTAAGATGATAAGATTTTTCCACGAACAAGTTCAATAACTACGTTGAAATACATCTACTCCCTCTGTAGATGAAGAATACAGAAGCTACAAATATATAAATATTTTTAATTTCAAAAGTTTTACTGCTGAACACAAGGTATCTGCTTCACTGTAAAGTCCATTCTCAGTTAAGTGCACCAGATCACAATTGTATAAGTTGCATACTGGACCACGATTGGTTTCCAAACTAGTTGTGATGTCACAAATCATGCTTGATAAAAGAGATTTCCACACACTAAGATCTATGCAGCACTTCACTTTTATAATGTTATAATGTTGTTACTTTAATAAAGTGAAATACTGCATAGATCTAAGTGTGCGGAAATCTCTTTTTATCAAGTTTGGACTCATTGATGCTTCCAGCACCTTACAAAGATTTAGCTGGGTGGAGCGTTGGTAAAAAAAAAAAATCAACAAATCATGCTTTTACTGTCTTCTAACATCTTAAACTCAGATTTAAGGTAAGCACAGAGAAAATGTTCCCCCTTCAGCAGATCAATGTGAAAACAGCCTTCTAGTGTCAAACTGCACATACATCATTTAAACATCTACAAAGTAACAATAAGCAAAACTTAAATGAACTAAATAATGCTGTCACACAAGATTGCTACTCGTGCTCCCATTCTGCCCGTCATTATTCAACAAATTGTCGAGCAAAATTCAAAAGATTGAACATGATAACTCTGCACTGCCAGGCTTTTCTGAAGAACATAGATCAAATGAAATCATACATTCTGGCTCCTTCAAAACCAAATTTAACCTATTTAAATTTAGCACAATTATCCCAAGTAAAGAAAAATTAGGCACAAATCTAGCCACCGAAAACACCTACATGGATGGACTAATTAATTTCCACATACATGTTAATATCCCAAATTCCATATATGTTAGAAAGAAAGAAAGAACGTAGCTAAGCAACTTTATTTACATAGCACCTTTCGAGAGCAGACGTCACAAAATGCTTCAAAGAAGAAATAAGGCATAAACATACATAGAGACTCAATAAAAAACAGAAATAAATAGACAATAAAAATTGACACTAAGGCAAGTCTGAACAAATGGGTCTTGAGCTGCTTTTTAAAAGGTGTCCACAGATCTTAAATCCAAGCAGAGAGAATTCCAACGTTTCGGGGCCACAATCTCAAAAGCACAGTCTCCTTCAGTGTTAAACCTAGATTGAGGAGCAACCAGCAAATGCTGATCAGAGGACCTTAGAGACCTGCTGGTGACACAGGGATGCAGTAGATCTCTGATGTGATGATGGGGATAATGATGGGGAGCTAGTGAACCTTTTGGAGGACCTGGTCGAGACTTTAGCAGCAGCATTTTGGACCACTTGTAAATGATCTAGGGATGTTTTGCTGAGGCAGGTGAAAAGGGGGTAACAGTAGTCAAGACGGGACGATATAAAAGCATGAATTAACATTTCCATCCAGAGTCCAGAGTCAGAGCCTGGTCCATAGTAACACCTAGATTTCTTATGGAGGATTTAACCAATGAGGTCGTAGACCCAATACCATCCCTTATCTTAGGGAAAACACTAGAGGGGCAGGAATAAGGATTTCTGTTTCGTCTGCATTTAGCTGTAAGAAATTATCTGCCATCCAGTTTTTATAGTATTTAGGCAGTTATTTAAAACTGACTACTTAGCTATGCTTTGAGGTTTCAATATAAGTATAATTGAATATTATCTGTGTAGCAGTCTACGAGTATACATTTAAAGTGCCTTATTATCTGTCCAAGGGGAAGCATACACAAGGCAAACAGAACAGGACCAAGGACTGAACCTTGGAGCATACCACAGTGCAGAGTTTCAGATGAGGAGGCGAAGTTGCCAACAGAAACTGCGAAACTGCTGTCAGAGAGGTAGGAGGAGAACGACTAAAGGTCTGACCCAGATACCAAACCACTGCCCGAGTCCTTGCACAGAGATCCAGCAGCACCAACACCGAACATTCTCCTGCATCACCACGCATCAAGACATCATTTGAGACTCTTAGAAGAGCTGTTTCTGCTGAGTGCAACCGGCGGAAGCCAGACTGAAACTTATCAAAGATATTATGCTCATCTATTGCAGTTGTGAGCTGCTTAGCAGCCACTTTAATTATTATACAACAAATCCCAGATCTTACTGTACAAGGAATACATTGGTTTAGCATGCAAATAAAAACTTTCTATCTCTTGTTTTTGGAAAAACTCTACATCAAATGTAAAAGTCAAAACACTGGTATATAACCAGCACACGTCAGAGAATCACATCCTGCAGGCACTTGTTGCTCAGCTGTGTGTTCAGAGAGAGAGGGAGGGAGGTCAAGAGAGAGGGAAAGAGACAGCGGGAGAGAGAGAGGAGACACAGACAATGGACCACAGCTGAGAAAACAGCTGGGCCTGGCACAAAAAACAGTCACTTGCCAGCACAATAACTGCTCCACGGGCGACACTCAACCGGCTAAATACAGCACTGCCCTCACCATGCTGCCACATGAAGAAACAGAGAAAAGACTCCACAGGGCTCCTAATGATACACCGCATTCGTCCTTGTATAAATTTGGCTCGGACAGCAACACTAAAATAATCCAAGTAAAGCAAAAAAAACAAAAAAACTATACAAATCTGTGGGCGGAGACGCAACTGAATCCTCTGAAGTGGCTGTTTCCTACTGCATAGAGAGGTGAGCAATCAGAACGTAGGAGGGTGAAGGCACACTTCATTAACCCTGGTGTAATTGCCGCTTCCTTTTTATTTCGGTACACGGAGGTTAAGAATTAAACTGTTGGTTGGTCGCTGATGCAATCCGACCATGGGTGCAGCAGAGAATGACATTGATTACAGAGATGTTGCTGCATTTCTATGAGGGTGAGAGTGTGTGAAAACACAAAGAATTAAATTGTGGAGGAAGATATAAAGTGTAACTATATGTATAAGACTGTATGTAGGAGTAAATCAGAGTTAGGGGTCATTGTTAGCTACTGTAGCTGCATATATTTTAAATAATTACATGTGAAGTCATCATAGAAGTGTTGGATTCAGATTTGGTCAGTACGTCTGTGTTTTCTCTTACTCTGGCACAGCCTCTCTGATCTTGGGGTCGGTGATCTCCTTGTAGATTGCGGCGGACTGCACCTCCTCCAGAGGACACATGATGCCGTACTCCTCGCACCCGTGGGCCTGAACCAGTGGGTCCATCCGGTGAGGGTCAAACATGATGTTGTTGGGTGTCACCAGCAACACCCCGCTCACCGCACCCTGGAAAGAGAGGAGAAGGGAGAGGGATGGGTGAGGAACAGCGAGATCCATCAAGAACTTTCGATAAATAAAAAGGAACAGCTTGGCATGTTTTATCTACCGCAAAAGATAATCAAAAGCACCTCTGTCACATAAACATCTGGAGGCCAAATCCATTTGAGACCACAAATGTCCTAAATCAAGTACAAGTTATTGACTGCCAGCGCTGACCACTTCAGTGCTTTCATTTGGTCCCTGGGAGTGAATCAGCAGTGGTTCAATACCATGGATCTGTGTGTGTGTGTGTGTGTGTGTGTGTGTGTGTGTGTGTGTCAGAGGGCAGTGTGTCAGATGCCTGGACACACAAGGCAAACAGTGATGGGGTGGAGTCTGTCTGTATTTCAGTGCAGGACGTCTGGGTAGCTGGCTGCCATCCTG
This sequence comes from Thunnus thynnus, assembly GCF_963924715.1. NCBI lineage: Eukaryota > Metazoa > Chordata > Actinopteri > Scombriformes > Scombridae > Thunnus > Thunnus thynnus. The sequence goes on along the minus strand of NC_089526.1, from coordinate 28,489,141 downwards.
CCTCAAAACTGACTAACAACCACAACACATCCAATCTGACCAGTAGGTGTGTGTGTTGATCAGTGGTCAGGTTACAGCTGCGTTCTTTCCTGGATTAATTGTTTAGTCTACTGTAAGAATTGTCAGAAACAGTGAAAAAAGCCAGCTGTAATTTCCTACAGCTCAAGGAGACGTATTCAAATGTCTTGTTTTATCCAAAGATATTTACTGTCATACATGTCAAAGAAAAGCAGCAAATCTTCACATTTGAGAAGCTGAAATGTGAATTTTTGGACTTTTTGGTTGTAAAATGACAAACAACAGTTGCTGATTAATTTTCTATTGATCAACTAATCCATTAATCGTTGCAGCTTTAGGTTAAATGTATCAAACTTCTGCATCTAACATTCATGTTCATGTACAGTATGTTATCTCACTTCTGAACGTGTTTTTATTCACTGTTGATAATACTGTTGTATACTAAACTTTTAGATAAAGATTCAGATTTAGTATCAGATCAGAGTTTTACAAGAAAAAGCACAACATATAATGGTGCCCATGACTCTTTAAGATCTTGAATGAAGATAAGTCAGTTCACAACACTTTAAGGAGCTGCACACTCCCTGGTTTCAGACCATCTGAACAACATTAACTATAATTAGTTGAATTAAACTACAGTCAGCAGGAGAGACGCTTCTCTTCATGTGCTGGTCTACAGAGTAATTCAAATCTGCCCACACATGTGCCTACATTATTTACTGTACTGATTTTATTCTCTTAGCTGCTCTCTTCAATGAACTGAGACACACTCCAACCTGAAATATTCTTGTTTTATTCAGTTTGCTGACTTTCCTTCAGCCTGCTTCCCAGTCAGTTACCACAGTTACTCACATGTTTGTGAGAACGCCATTGAAGGACACAAAGAGCGAATGAAAAAGCACAAGAATATTATGTTTTTTGCAGTTGAGAAAAACTTGAAGTGATCCTCACAGACAGCATTGTGCTGTAAATGGATTCTGGTCAACTGAAGCTGTTAAAGTGGAGCACTTGATATTTTTGCTCACTGTTGGTGCAAAATACTGAATGTAGAAAGGAGCACTTGATCTTTAATCCTTACCATTGATGGTTTACACCTCTGAACGACAAAAGGAAAAAAATGCAGAGGGTTTACTGTGGAGTTTTACTTTAAGTGCATTATTATTTTAATTTGTCTAATTATTCTACATTAACACAAACTTCTTTTGAAGTATAAAGTGTGTCGAGTACATGCTGCTGGCAGCTCTGATGTATATTTACATATTTTAGCTTGATGCTTTGATATAACTGCTTTTTCCTCTCACTCCATCTGTCATGTTTAGGTGTAGCTCCAGTTTGCGCCTCTCATGTATTACCATTAAATCTGAGTCACAGAGCTGAGCATCCAAATCAACAAAAATAAATACCCAAGAATATTCTAACTGTCCTGATAATAAAATATTCTTTTGTTTTTCAGAAAATCAGATGCTTAGCTTTGTGACTTGGGGGCACACTTGGGCTGGTTTAGGGTTAGGTTTTTTGCTGATAGTAGTCTAAGCTTTCACCCTGTGGTACATTTTTATCTGTCACATGACCAGGAGGGTACAGAGTAATCTTTAACAAGTGGACCCACACATGCACATGACTTGGTGTTTCTTTATACTGGATCTTACCTTTCCATCAGTGATGTACTTGCAGTTGATCTTGAGGAACTTCTCTGTGAGGGCCTCTTCCTCCTCGGAGGTGGATGACACCACTCTGGACTGGCGCAGGGCGGAGAACACTGGGGGGTGAACGCCTTCTGGTCTGGAGGGGCCATCGGAGTCCTGTGACGACATTGGTGTAAGGAGGGGAGGGTAGGAAAAAGACAGCTTTTGTTAGTTCACTTATATAATACTTGATTATCATCTGTTATAGACGCTGGACTAGTTTGTCACTGGGCACATTAAACAAGGATAAATATACATTTTTATGTTTAGGTTTTAAATTTAACTGAGATGGATCCCAAACTGTCAAACTGTAAACACTGAACCACATTATCTACATACATGCCTACAAACAAAAACCATTCAAAAAGAATTCAACCAAACTGACAAAATAATAAATGCTGTCGAACAGGCACGGCTTGGTTCACTTGGTGCCTCCTTTCATCAGACTAATGCATTTGAGTCTCTAAATGTATTATCTATATATAAACAGATATTTTCTGCACAGCGGGACAATCAGGTTAAAAGAAACCCAATGAGGAGCCAAATGAATGCGCCTCCTGTGTGCCTGAGATTTAAAGTGGTAATTAGGTGAAAAACATTCATATGAGACTGAAGCTTTAATTATTGTGCTTTTTTTTCCAAGACTTGATGCCTAGTTATTCTATTAAAGACTAACATGCCCTGAGTGACCTCATGCACGAAAAATACTTCACTTTGTGCGTCATGTATTATCAGCGGAGGCAATTCATGCCCTAACACACATCTACAGTATGAATTGGTGTGTATGTGTGTATGCTTCATGCATATTGAGTATCATCCAATTATATGTGTAGTGGAATGTAAACTGAATATGAAAACATGGTTGCAAATGTATGTAAATCTTATTTTTTCTCCTGGTTATATTGTGCACTGAGGGCTGCAAAACATATGCCATCTTTAATAAAGATAAATCTATGACTGTGATGATAACTGACAAAACTGTTTAACAATGTTATTAAGAATCATTTGCAGATATGCTGATATAAAATATTTTTCCTCATAATTCACCAGATGCTGCACAACCAAGACAGAATTTTTAATTATGTCTCAACTATGTTGTTCTATTATATGTTGACACATCCGCTATAAAGCTATTTTGTTACTGTTTCTTTATCTGCGCTGTGGTAACTCTGCAATCTGGCACAGATGGCGTGTCTGCTGGGCTGGAAACACGAGGTGTGGTGGGCTTGGTGTTTCTACCAGTGGCCAGTTGCCATGCAATGTCTGAGCCACGGGGAGAGACTGACTGGAGTCTGTCTGAATAACCGTCCACAGGGAGACATTTTGTAGGACAGAGCCAACTGTTGGTCTGACTGACTAAACAACGCTCTGCAGGATGGACTGTCTGAGACAATGAATGACTGCTGAAGGAGACGGATCGGAACAGAAGACGAGAGGATCCGGGAAGAAGCGCGAGATAGGAGAAACGGGGACACGGGAGACAAAGAGAATGTAGAAACTGCAGTAGAAGCAAATAAAGTAAAAAGCAGTGGTTAGCTGCTAGAGAGAAATAAAAAGACAAGGAGATAAAGAGAGCTAAAGGCAATAAAAGAGAGAGATTGGAGTGAGGACGGAGAACAAAAGGGAAAAAGAGGACAGAGAGGAGTGTGTGGGAGTTATCGTCGAGGGGGGATTTCGACCGGGGAGGGGAGAGCGTCAAGAGCCGGTGGAGAAGTGAAGAGCTACAGTAACAGTGAAGAGCTGGAGAACCAGAGCCCACAACAACTGTCTGCTGCCCTCCTGACACCCACCCCCACACCTCCCCCTTGCCGTCGACAAACAGCCTGCAGCTACTGACCCACACCGACACGAGCAGCCCAGACACTGGCAGCCAGGGAAGACTGAGGGGGCCGGCCAATCTGTTACAGCCAAAACAAGCCTCTCTGACCGGGAGAAGAGGAGAGAGGGACCTAAAAATGTAAAACGGTGATAAGGAGGAGAGGGATCGGAGCTGAAAATAAAGTTTCAAGAACATCCTTAACCTCTTAAACTCCGCAAGGATGCTGACATCCTTGGCCGACATGACTGTCTTTAAGAGGCTGTAACGAGCTTAGTTGCAATCAAGCTGGCCTTCTTGCTCCAAGGTTAAAAAAAAAAAGATAACACTGACTGGAACACACCGGGGAAGAGAAACAACACATGCTGCTCAAATGTGCAGCACACACCTGGCAGCTGCAGATGTCAAAACATGTCCTCCCTCATAGAAATGCATAACAAACACAATCTTATATTCACTGTTATTAAATCTAGCGAATCTGAGAAAGGGGTGATTTATGTGTTTGGTAACAGAATTAACACCCATCACACTTCTCACACTGTCTACATGAGAGAGGACTGTGAAAACACTGCTGTCCATCAGCGAAGTGCTGCTGCCCATAAGGCAACACAAGGTGATGGGTAATGATTTTCTTTTTTTGTCTTTTTGCCAAATGTTGACATGCACAAAGCAAAAAAAAAGGATAGAATTTGTAGATGACGTTGCTGTGTGGGATGATGACTGGCAAAAATCAGAGTAAATAAGTGAAAAGCATTAAAAACAGTGAGATAACTTTTACTGACTGCCAACAGTGGCATATTGTGGAAGCTGACAATCTGTCTTTTTTATTAATAATTTCAGTGTGTTGTTCTTATTAACGCTGTAAGAACAAAGAAAACAAAACTGGGCTCACTGTCTCAAAGGTTTGATTTCACCAGGTTTTAGCCCATGTATGAGGCCTGACGGAGATGGTGTGATGATCGCTGCTGTTATCATTTCCATCCTAGGTATGATGTATTATCTTTCGACAGAAGTGCACAGTCATGCTACATCAGTGAATCATCACCTGATCCAAGCATCCAATCGTGTCTCACACATCTGATCAGGCTGCAGACTCCTCTTTCTTCCCTGCCGTTCGTACCTGGCTACTCCTTCCTGCTGCACGCTGCTGCTGGCTGGCTGGCTGTGTTGATTCCCTGCTCCGATACTGCAAATCCACCTGTCTAGTTTCTCATAAACCATACTTGCCACTCTTGCGCTAAATGGCATTTCAAAATGATATACTGCATATTGCAGTCCTTGTTAAGTTTCTAGCATGCTGCCTGTACTGTGAAATACAACGCTTTAACTGTTTAAACAATAATACCTTCATGACTCAAGTGCTCCTAAATGAATTTTATTTACCTTTGAGAGTTAAAAAAGAAAATAACAGTGCAGGGCAGGGCAACCTCTTACCCAACACACAGGAACACAAACACTTGTGAGGCCATTTGTTTTAAACTGTGTGGACAAGGGCTGACTTCAAATAACTTCAGAAACCCGAGTTGGTCCTTTTCCTTGATTAATGCTGCAGCACTTTTTATTACACTCTGAATTATCTGGCCATTTACCCTGCTAATGCCTGAGGAATTTTCACTTGGTCTATTTTACAGCTACACTTATCGTAAGTCACTCTGAATATCCACTAAACTGTAAATTGTAATCTCTTGTTCCTCTCTTTATCACTTGTTAACTGGTTTGCTGACAACAATTCAAAACACTGTCTGCAACGACTTGAGGATGATACAGGTATTTATGTGGTGTTTCTAGAGTTAAAAATGACTAGAAGTCTTTTCAAAGCTATAAAGAGACAGCACAAAAGTGTTCAGACAGTTTCACTTTGGTACAGTTGTATACACGCAGTTGAAAGATCAATAGAGTTTTAAGCTATGGAAGTTAAGACGGCATCATTCTGGCACAGCCTCTTCACGTATTTCAAGTGAATATTGCTTTTCCTGGCTGCTGCTTTCTTTGCAGTGCTAATATATGACCAGTGTTTGTCCTGAAATGGCCTCCAAGGCATCTAATATTTTCTCAGGTGGAGTGTGGTACTGTGAGATATGATACTAAACTCGCCTGTCTTATTCTTGTACCTCGTTAACCTTCAACTTCATCCAAGTTTTTATTTACACTACTAAACAGCACAAGTAAGCCAAGGTGAAATACCTCATTTGAGTTAAGACACAACTTATCCCGAAATGACCAGATTCCAGTCAGTCTTGGAAACAGTTTTTCCAGTGTGTGTGACATCAAAGGGAGAGAAAGAGCATAGTGCAGAATAGTAGATAGACTAGCTGATGCACTGAAATCCAAAGATGAAAAAGGCTGCTGTACTGGCCTCAGACTGTGAGTAACCACAGTGGGGGGGGGGGGGGGGGGGGGGGGGGGTGGATGGATGGATGAGTATTGAAATGGATGTACAGGAGGAGAAGAGCTGACATGAGAGAGACAAGGAGAGGAGAGGACGGGTGCCTGATGTGGCCATCGGGAGGTTTTGGCAGGTGAAGGGAAGGCTGAGGAAGCAGTGAGGGAGACGCTTTCATACTGGGGACAGAGAGATGGCTGGAACAGTGTTAGATGACCGCTGTGGTGGGGCTACAGAAATCAATAACCTTTTAGTATCCAACCAATATTTCTCTCCTCACCCACAGTTAAAAGCAGAGGAGGAAAAAAAAAAGATCTAGAGAGAGGCTGCTGTGAGATATGGCTTGTGTCCAGGTTGTGAAGGGCAGAGGGATACAGTAAATATGGGAGGTAACATAAATCTAAGCCCCACAACACATTTTCACTTCTTTTTTAACAAATCGGGTTACATTTCTTTCAAATGTGATGTATGCTTGTTGCATTTCGCTCTATGTGATGATAAAGTATTCAAGGAAGAAGTCTGCAGGTGCCACTCGGCTTTGACCTTGACAGTGAAACATGGCACAGTCAAAAAAATCAATCCACAGCTCCACCTTGTGGGCATGTCTGCATTCTGCAAGAAGGAGCACACAATGGCTGGGATTCATCAAACGTCTGTAGCCAGAAGTCCTCAAGTACAATCTGTACTGTTGCTCATATCAGACAATATTATAGCCCAAGACCATGGCGATGCCTCACTGAGCCCATATACTGAATCTGTCATGCTCCAAAACAAGACGAGCCATTTAAAAAGATAATATAACCAGAACATTCTCAATGAAAGTCTGGGCAGTGAAATGCAAAGGCATAGCAGGTGCTGAATTGTAGGAAATGAGATCTGCTTGCCAGAGTGAGATCATCACAGACGTACCTAAATGGCACCAAATAAATAGGTAATCTAAACTGGTTCCACTTCCTCCAAGACTAATTTTAGATGCCGTCCCAGCGGAAGAGAGGAAGGAACGAAGGAAGGAAGGCAGGGAGGCAAAAGAGGTGCCAAAAGAGGAAGAGACGGAGAAGGTCACAGTAGTAGCTGTGCCGCCATGGTGAGTAAGCTTGTGTTTGTGTGTATGAATGCGTGTATCAGTATGAGCACGGGGAGGGTCTGGATAGGACAATGAGGACGAGCCTGCCCACACAGATGACCAGAGAGCGAGCACGCCAGCGAGCTGGTGGCTGCCAAATAATCCAACGACAGCAAGACCGCCAGCCGGAAAGTCAGCCAGCTACCCATTCACGCTCACACACGCACATACACACGCACACACACGGAGCCAGCCAATGATCCATGCCTGCAAGATGTGTTACTTTTTGCTGCCAAAACCAACAGGCTAGAGGGCAGAGCGAGATCATGAAGACGCTTCAGAGATGCCTTATTTGGCCTTTAGTTCTATCAGAAAAACACAGAAACATGGAAAAAACTTAAACATTGCTTACTGAAGAATGGACAGTGTTATATAACAGAAGTGCATCAAGTAAATCAAGTAAATATTCTATATAGACTTTATTTTTCCTCTTTTTTCCCGTCCGTAATTTACATTTTTACAATGGAATCGATGGGTAATCATTCAGTCATATATGACTTATGTGTTTAATATTTTCCAGTTTCCAGCAACTATAGGAAACATACAATTGACTTAATACTGTTTTTTCTGATATCCTAAAGTAAGAATTATGTCAAACAGCACCCATCCATCTTTGTCACTTCAGAGCCTAATGTTTGGTTGAAGTCAATATCAATCCTATACAATACAGTACAAAGTTCAAACTCACCCTCCATAGAGGTGTTTAAACAAACATGGAAAAAAGAGCTGTGATAAATGTACTTCTCCTGAAGGCACTTCAGTACAAAGCTGTATTTCCTGTTATAAACTGGTTAACTACCAGGAGAAAGGTTTCAGTATTTTGGTGGTTGGTGCGGCAGTGCAAACAGAACCAAAACTGATCAGAGACAGTTGACCACTTTATGGGAGACTGCAAATAGCCTTATAACAGCAAAGAAAGCTCTACTACCCCACTGGAGAACACCAGAACCACCTTCGGTCTAGCATTGGCTAGATGATTTGTTGGGTACCTTGCACCTTGAAAGAATTTCCTGAATTGTACTTGAAATGTACTTTTCTTATTATTTTCCCACCTTGTCACTATGTAACTACTGTATGTGTTTTTGTGGGTTCATCATCATGTTCTGTGGTCTCTTGTACTGGCTTTATTTTATGAAAAACTGAAGTATACAACTGTAACAACTGTGTGAACACTACCAGAACTCCAAAGAAAATATGAATGATGTAAATGAACAGCCACACAAAATATATTAATATTCTGCAGTGAAAAACCTCAGTTTTGTTTCATTGCTTTGATTATTTGTCAGGCCGTTTGAACATCTAATAGGCTTTTAAAACATCTGGTGCCAGATCGGATTCTTTTTATATCCAAAACTAAAAGAGACGCATCTGAAAGTAGTTTCTCCTCAGAGCACTCTACTCGCTATTTACTGCTTGCATTGCTATTACTATACACCTCCCTGAACCATTCATTTTCATGATATCTTCATTGAGATGTGAGCCGAGCACCAAAATAGGCTTGTAATTAAAAGATGCCGGGGATTCTAGAGGAAAAAATAAAGAAGCCGAGTGAGTTATTAAGGTCCTTCCTGTGGTTTAAAAACCAAACAGCACCTGGATGCTGCTCGCTTCTGTAAGACTACCAAAAACACACACACACACACACACACACACACACACACACACACACACACACACACATATAACCAGAGGAAGAGAGAGATTGGCCTGTACAGGCAGGCAGGCACACACACACATACAGAGTTGACACATCGGGTGAGGTAATGTTTCCCCCCTTCTGCCTTCCAAGCACACTTCCTCTGCCTGGAATAATTGCTGCCTGGCTGCTTGTCTGGGGGAGCGAGCTCCTCCGTTCATTAGTTGCTCTAAATATCAGACACGGCATCACTTTTAAAGGCTTAATTTCTCTGCAGTCACAGCCCCTCTCTCTGATCCTCCCCCGTTGAGAGCTGCAGAATATGCTCCTGTTCTCGCAGGCATGACCTAAATAGATAAGTAGTAAATGAACGGGGGCCTTTCTTTTGGCAACCATGGAGAAATTAACGGACAGAGATGAGAGCAGACGAGTGGGAACGCTTGTGGTGGGAGGGTGTCGAAGCTCAAGTAGAGCAGCCGTGACAGTGATGGTGATGGAGATGGCAGTATCCATTTTCTTACAAAGCAGCAAAACAAGACGTCCGTTTCCATGGAGACCAGCAAACAGTCATATTTCTTCAGGGACCACTGGGCTTCCTGTGGTGCCTAATGATTGGCTCATTCAGATGCTGCAGACACAGAACCAGAGGGAGATGGTTCCTGCTGCTGGTCTTATGAGCAGTGAGGACAGGATGTGTACCAGACCTGAAGTCACTTCACAGACCAACGACGTGCCTCCAGCCTCCAGCTCTTCTACATTGCTGATGCTACACTAGTGAAGCTGTGAGGGATGAGTGGGATATAGTGTTCTGTCATGTTAATTTGGCTGTTCTGTCAGCACAGTAAAAAAACTAAACAATAAGACAAAACAAGAAGAATCTGATACTAAAGGGACATTGCATGGATTTATGCTTTAGTATATATCGCAGAACTATACAGAGAATTACACTGAATATGTGATCACTACACTAACCATTGGGGATGGTCAGATATTCATTTGGCCATATTAACAAACAAGTGTAAATGCCATGTATCTCCATTAATAATAAATCAAACCAAAAGTGCTGTCAGCAGCTCGAATACTAATTAAGAGTCCAGAATTTGCACACTGCTCTTCTAATAGGCCCTTTCACACATGCACTAAATGCTTCATGCTTGAAATGCCCCATTTCATTTCTGCTTTTCACTTCTGTGAAACAGGACATGAAGAGGAAGTCTTTTTTTATAGTTACTTAAGTACATGATATATGGTCAGATTTCTTCTGCAAAATCCTCTGTTAGTTCCGTTCCTTCTAAGATGTTTGTTAGATAGTAATCTGGGTGGAGTCATCACCGTATTAAAGACCTAATAGAAAGAATATTACACAACTATGTTTTTGGTAATATAAGCTGATTCACTTGCTAAGGGAAGTCTGAAAGTGTTGGCTGATTCTCTTTTTTTTGAGTTGCTTTCTCTACTTAATCCATGGAAAAGCTACAGATCTCTCAGAACAAGTAAGTCAGGGTTGTGTGTGTTTATTAAAATAATAACAGCCATGATTTTTTTAAAAAAAGGGTCAAATTATGGCTTATGGGATACCTGGAAGTCTAATCTTATCATCCTAGTCACATGTGTAATTTGTCATTTTTATAATAATTTTTTTGCTGTTTGACTTTGTGCGATTTTATTGATGAAAATGTCGATATTTATTGTGTTGGTTTGTTGGTAGTACTATGTCATCTGGTCACCTGGTCACCACAATGAACATACGTCTTGGACTTTATTATATCATCCTGGACATTTTAGTGGTTGTATGTGATTTAATGTCATTCTGAAAATGTCAACTGAACTAAACTAAATCTCTACTGACTGCAAGCTTACATTCTGTTTTTACAGCTTTGTAAGCACAATAGATGTTCTCCAGGTTAATGCACTTGGAAAAATAATTTCAGTCTTGTAAGGAGTGCCTCCACCACACGGCGAACAAAAGAAACAACACATATGTCCTTGTTCTTGACTACGTACGGTACATGTGCAACACAGTACACACACACACACACACACACATCACTTCCTGTCCTTGAAAAATACAAGACACGTTTTATTGTTTGACTCATCCTTGGAAATTATTGGCACCTCTGGTTGTCTTTTTCTCTCCTTGACAGCATGACATTATTCTGAATGTTCACCTTTGGGCTGACAATGAACAAAGATTTAAAATGTGACAGCAGTTGTTGAAGGATAAGGCAGTTTTATGTGTATGGTGTGAGTGAATAGTGGTGACAGCGAGGACTATATCCCTGTGTTAGTTTGGTTGGGTACGTGTGTGTGTGTGCAAGTGTAGTATATGAGCTCCTATGAATGGTAATCAGGTGCCTGTGACTCCGACAGTTTCTGTTGCATATTTGCATGTCTGCTTGGAAAGCCTGAAATTAATGACCAGGATGTGGCAGACACAGTGTTTGGTCTTTGGGGGATAGATTAATACCATTAACATGCTTTCCTGACCAGTAACCTTCTGAGATAATAATATCTGAATGCATTTGTCATATAAAACCTTTTCTTTCCTTTTCCTTCTTGATGATTAACTTGCTTGACATGAATGGTAAAATACTGTAGCAGATATGAGGCTTCTACAAAAAAACATCAAAGATCCTGAAGACAACATCGATCCATGTATGAGTGATAGGCTTAATGTCAAAATTCTAAAAATCTGTTCTTCATTTGTTGAGTGTATGGGGTTGTGCATCAGAGGCGTGGTCAACATACCGTCACCTTCTCTAAATCAGCTTCTGAGGAGGTGGGAGACAGGGGGCTGATGGGACTGAGGGAAGGGGAGCTTCCAACACTGGAGACGTACTCGGGGTCAGGAACGTATAAAACCTGCAAACACAATCCATGTCTGTATTTACACAGGTGCTACCTGGTGTGCAATCACACCAGACATGCATGCACAGGGAGAGATAAGAGAGGGTCTCTCTCTCTCTCTCTCTCTCACATATGCATACACACACAGCCCAACTATATGTTTGACAAGACAAGAGTATCCTCATGCTATTGACAAGAATAATTATAAAAGGAGAAGTGACAGTAAGTCAACATGTCAGAATAAACAGTGATGGGAATGTGATGTCTGATGGCTTTCATGTGATTACAACACATACAGTGAATGTGGAAAATGCAACATCAACTTTATTGATTTCTATATAGGGCTGCAACTAAAGATTATTTTTATTATTGATTAATCTGTCGATAGATTTCTCAATTAATTGTTTGGTGCATAACACGTCAGAAAATACTGAAAAAAGGAGACAGTTAGCTTAGCATAAAGAACGGAAACAAACAGGGAAAACAGTTAGCTTGGCTCTGTGTAAAAGTAAATCTGCCAAACAGAATTTCAAAGTATTACCTTAATCTTTTGTTTGTTTGATGAGTAGAAAAACAAAAGTGTAAAAACGACAAGTTGTGGTTTTATGGGGCGTATATGAATCGATTTTGTCATCTTACTCTTGGCAAGAAAGTGAAAGCTTATTTCCCAGAATGTCTGTCAAAACTATTCCTTATGAGAGGGGTGGCTTTCCAAATTCAGCCCAGTAATTATGAACATAAAATATAGTATCCCAGTACCTACACTGATATAAGAAGTAAGACCTCTCCAATGACTATAGCTGCAGGGCCAATTTTCTCATTTAGGCCTGTATAATATCTATATTTTTAAAAAGTTAGAGGCATTTAAGGCCTTTTTAAATTGAGTACTGAATTTTTCAGATTTTAAATTTTTGGCTTGTACAGGAAAGCTAGGTGATAAAATATAAATCTAGCTATAGCTGTAGGGTTAAAAAAAAAAAAAAGCTGTTGTTTGGGTTGTGGTGCAACTTCTTCAACAGCTGTGGAGGGAGTGGAGAGACGATCTGTCAGTAAGTGGTGTTCACACCCCGCTGTTTGAACGCAGCTCAACTCAGCATTGTTTGCCAGGAGTTGAGATTAGGGAATGCCAACGGAATTGGTGCATGTACCTTGTCTCTATTCTATCGGATTTTATTGTGATGACAGGAACACAGAGACAAAATATCAGTTGGTACGTTTGTCACTTTCCCCCCATTAAAAACTAATTTAGAGTTTGGGTCTAATGCTGAAAAGTGAAATATCAAAGCAGTGTGCTCAGCAGGTTAAAGATGGGTTGCTTGTGCACACAACCTTTTGTGTATTTGGGAAAATTTAAGCATTCCACATATAATTATATCCTTTTAGAAACAAAATAGGTCTTTTGCAACAAATTGCATCCTAATGGGACAAGTGATGGTGCAATTAGCAGGCAATTAAGTGGGGATACAGATAGTGAGGATGTGAATGGTGAGTCAGCAAGTTGCTTTAAGAACTAAGTAATGTGCCCCCCCCCCCCCTTCTGCATGAATTCCCACATGTAGAAAATGTCGTTAGTGATGATGAGAAAAAGGCAAATCATTGAAAATGCATCATGAGAGCCATTACGAGATCGAGCAGTAAGTGAGTGGCTGTAGTTATGAGGTTGTTGCAGGACAGTGATGAAGTGATGCAGCTCTATATAACGGTGAAGGCGTGCACGGCGGTTCACACCTGGCCAGGCACCACTGCTCTGGAGAACAGCTTGTTCAGCTGAACCAGCTCGTTGGGTGTGGTGTCAAACTTGAGCGCAATGCTGTTCAACGTGTCCCGCGATTCCACCTGGACCACAAGACAAGAGAGAGGACAGAAAATCACACTCCTGCTTCTGTTCAGGGCATTTCCTTAAAGCTGTACAGAGAAGACTTGAGGACGTGACACAGATCTGAACGTTGGATGATGAGAGACGGAGAGAGAGAAAAACAAAGCTGAGAAATTGTTACTTTTAAAGCTTTTAATGTGGCTTGTTTGCATTTTTTGTGTGTTACATTTTGGAATGTCGTGTAAATTAAAGCTGTCAGCTGTTGACCAGGAAGAGATTCATATGGGAAGCTGGCAGAAATATGAACGGACATGCTGTCTTGTTAACCACAGCTACCTTTATGAATTGAAAACAAAACACTCTCATGTGAACAAAGTGTGGGGCTGTTACTGATGACTATTTTCTTTTTAGATTAATCTGTTACATTTTATTGACTACCTGTACAGGGTTCATACACATTTTTACCAATACATTTTGATGACTTTTCCAAAACTTTCTGGGTTTGTTTATTTTTCCAAAATTTCTCCAGGCTTGGAAATTGCTATTTTCAAATTCCATGATTTTCCAGGTTTTTCATGCTACAGTAGTATCCTAACCCAGTGTTACTGGGTGCATATACTACATGGTTTTGTGGGGTTACAGTTAACATTAAAAAAGCCCAACACATCAGCACTATGTAATATATCCCCAGTATGTAGAAACTGCTCCTGGATGCTACTATATCCCAGTGTGAGCTAACATTAGCAACTCTATCCTGCTGTTTATTGGATTTGGGGAAATTGAGACAGTGTTACAATTACAATGTCATTTTATCCAAAGTGACGTACACATGAGAGTTAATACAACACAAGCAAAGATCTAGTCAGTACACTCCAGCAAATCCTCAAAAAACTCTCAACCTCTCTATCCGTCATAGTGTTATATTTGCCAAACACATAGGATAGTACTCCTCCTGAAAGGCTTTGCTCTTGTTACGTTTGAAAGTAAAACTATACTGCTTGAACATACAAATAATTAACAATGCATATAGCCATCCAGGGCTTATTTAAGACCCTTTTACAGGGTTCATGTTTTAAAATGAGGCAGCTGGAAACATTAAAAAAAATTGCTGGAGACAGCAATTTCAACCAGCTCATGGAGGACCCAAAAATTAAGGACCCATTGTAAAAAAAAATTTAAAAAAATTGAGTGCTAAATCTATCCCTGTTATTAGTGTGAACTGAATATGTGCTGTGCAAGAACAGAAAGCTTGACAGGTGCAGAAACAATAAGTAAAGGGTAAGGGACTAAAATAACTGGTAAAACAAACAAACTGCTCTAAATCCAAAGATTACAATGCTGATAAAACAGAGAAAATCAGGAAACCCTCACATTTGAGAAACTGGACCTAAATTTTTTCTTAATCAGTGACTTAAACAACTGATTAGTTCTGAAAATTGCAATTAATTCATGTTTTGTCATTCAATTAATTGACAGATTGAGCAAGTCATAACTAGGTTACTGCATTCAATTTGATAATCGTCTTGAATCATATTAACTGTCCAATAAGCAGAAGAAGCAGCAGCACTTGGTGTTAGTTAAGGTTTATCGGATCATGCGGCGGGCTACTGTTTGTGTCTTCACCCTGTGCTCAGCTGCTGCACCCTGCAGTGTGACACAGGTGCATTTGCTTGTCACCACCAGTTAAGATCCATACAACAGAGATGTGCTCCACGTGTCTGAACTAGTTAAGCATCTAACATGCCCAGTGGGAGTTTCTACCTTCCAAATAAGGATGACAACCATGTCAGAAAGCACTTGTGTGTGTGTGTGTGTGTGAGAAACGTGGTTTAAGTGAAAAAAAGTGAGCTCAGGGGAAAGAACCCCTGAGAACCAGACAGGCAGGGCTGACTCTGAGCTGTGTATAATTAGGACAGGATAATGGCACTGTGTGTTTTAGTGCAGCAGTCATGGGACTCTACCTTCCCTTCTCAGCATGTGTGTACGTGCGCACACAGCTTTCTGTGTGTGTGTGTGTGTGTGTGTGTGTGTGTGTGTGTGTGTGTGTGTGTGTGTGTGTTCTCGTTTTTCTATCCTGGTGGGGTCCACAACCTGACATATCACTCACACCGTGGGGACCGATTTTTCCCGTGGGGACCGAATCCCGGTCCCCACAGGCACGAGCATTGCAATCAATAGAAAAGAGGTTCCTGATGTGCCTGGTGACGTTTTTTTGAAAAAAAAAATTGGTCCCCTGGGGGGTGAATTTCACTTCTTTGTGTATGCCCTAGAGGTCACACTCGGTACTGCAGTGTGTGAATTTGCACTGGTGGGGACCTTTTCCTGACGTGTGTGTAACTGTGTGAAAGTGTGTGTATCATATAATCTTCATATTTCACAGAAAATATGACCGTCTGTGCAGTTTAATGTGATTAGATTGTTATGTTATCAAATTACTTTTTCTAAAATCAACAAGGGAACACATTTAATCATTAAACTTCCTTTCAAAGCGATTTTATTCTTTGGAAGAAACTAATAATGACATTTTTGTTGGCCTGAAGTAAACAAAAAATATAAATTAATAAATACAAGAATAAACAATTATTTGTAAATAAATAAAAGGTCTATTTTTGTAATGTTTCTGATATTTATTTCGTTTATTGTGCCCCACATGCTTGGAATAAGCTTCAACAAAACT
Source organism: Thunnus thynnus (assembly GCF_963924715.1). Classification (NCBI taxonomy): domain Eukaryota; kingdom Metazoa; phylum Chordata; class Actinopteri; order Scombriformes; family Scombridae; genus Thunnus; species Thunnus thynnus. The sequence goes on along the minus strand of NC_089526.1, from coordinate 28,473,140 downwards.
TTAAGTTGATCTCATCTATACTGCTGAGACAATTCCAAGTTTTAATTTCTAATTTTATTAATTGTAACTGTCAATGCTTTTATTATTTTTATTTATTTTTTGTTCTCATTGTCAATCCCTACACTTAAACTTTTTAGCATTGTTAATTTTATCTTGTTTTAAAATGACATAGACATGTATTGTTCTTTTATTTCTATTTGATTTTAGTTGTGTCTGCATTCATTGTATGTCTGTACCTTGGCACCCTTGAAAATGAGGGTTCTCCCTCAATGTGTTCTGAGGTTTTAAAATAAATGTAAATAAATTAATATTCATACAAACCGAGGCAGTTAGCCATGTACTGATATTTATATAAACTGAGGCTACAGTGAGAAGCAATGTGCTGATATTTAGACAGACTGAGGCTACAGTGAGAAGTAATGTACTGATATTTACACAGACTGAGGCTACAGTGAGAAGTAATGTACTGATATTTATACAGACTGAGGCTACAGTTAGCCATGTACTGATATTTATATAAACTGAGGCTACAGTGAGAAGCAATGTGCTGATATTTATACAGACTGAGGCTACAGTGAGAAGCAATGTACTGATATTTATACAGACTGAGGCTACAGTTAGCCGTGTACTGATATTTATACAAACTGAGGCTACAGTTAGAAACAATGTACTGATATTTATACAGCCTGAGGCTACAGTTAACTGCAATGTACTGATATTCATACAAACTGAGGCTACAGTGAGAAGCAATGTACTGATATTTATACAGACTGAGGCTACAGTGAGAAGCAATGTACTGGTATCTATACAAACTGAGGCTACAGTTAGCTGTGTACTGATATTTATACAAACTGAGGCTACAGTTAGCTGTGTACTGATATTTATACAAACTGAGGCTACAGATGGAAGCAATGTACTGATATTTATACAAACTGAGGCTACAGATGGAAGCAATGTACTGATATTTATACAAACTGAGGCTACAGATGGAAGCAATGTACTGATATTTATACAAACTGAGGCTACAGTTAGCTGTGTACTGATATTTATACAAACTGAGGCTACAGTTAGCTGTGTTGTGATATTCATACAAACTGAGGCTACAGTTAGCTGTGTACTGATATTGATACAAACTGAGGCTACAGTTAGAAACAATGTGCTGATATTCATACAAACTGAGGCTACAGTTAGACACAGTGTACTGTTATTCATACAAACTGAGGCTACAGTTAACTGCAGTGTGCTGATATTCATACAAACTGAGGCTACAGTTAGACACAAAGTACTGTTATTCATACAAACTGAGGCTACAGTTAGACACAATGTACTGTTATTCATACAAACTGAGGCTACAGTTAGACACAATGTACTGTTATTCATACAAACTGAGGCTACAGTTAGACACAATGTGCTGATATTCATACAAACTGAGGCTACAGTTAGCTGTGTACTGATATTTATACAAACTGAGGCTACAGTAAGAAACAATGTGCTGTTATTCATACAAACTGAGGCTACAGTTCGACACAATGTACTGATATTCATACAGACTGATGCTACAGTGAGAAGCAATGTACTGATATTTATACAAAATGAGGCTACAGTTAACTGCAATGTACTGATATTCATACAAACTGAGGCTACAGTGAGAAGCAATGTACTGGTATCTATACAAACTGAGGCTACAGTTAGCTGTGTACTGATATTTATACAAACTGAGGCTACAGTTAGCTGTGTACTGATATTTATACAAACTGAGGCTACAGATGGAAGCAATGTACTGATATTTATACAAACTGAGGCTACAGATGGAAGCAATGTACTGATATTTATACAAACTGAGGCTACAGTTAGCTGTGTACTGATATTTATACAAACTGAGGCTACAGTTAGCTGTGTTGTGATATTCATACAAACTGAGGCTACAGTTAGAAACAATGTGCTGATATTCATACAAACTGAGGCTACAGTTAGACACAGTGTACTGTTATTCATACAAACTGAGGCTACAGTTAACTGCAGTGTGCTGATATTCATACAAACTGAGGCTACAGTTAGACACAATGTACTGTTATTCATACAAACTGAGGCTACAGTTAACTGCAGTGTGCTGATATTCATACAAACTGAGGCTACAGTTAGACACAATGTACTGTTATTCATACAAACTGAGGCTACAGTTAGACACAATGTACTGTTATTCATACAAACTGAGGCTACAGTTAGACACAATGTACTGTTATTCATACAAACTGAGGCTACAGTTAGACACAATGTGCTGATATTCATACAAACTGAGGCTACAGTTAGCTGTGTACTGATATTTATACAAACTGAGGCTACAGTAAGAAACAATGTGCTGTTATTCATACAAACTGAGGCTACAGTTCGACACAATGTACTGATATTCATACAAACTGAGGCTACAGTTAGCTGTGTTGTGATATTCATACAAACTGAGGCTACAGTTAGCTGTGTACTGATATTGATACAAACTGAGGCTACAGTTAGAAACAATGTGCTGATATTCATACAAACTGAGGCTACAGTTAGACACAATGTACTGTTATTCATACAAACTGAGGCTACAGTTAGACACAATGTACTGTTATTCATACAAACTGAGGCTACAGTTAGACACAATGTACTGTTATTCATACAAACTGAGGCTACAGTTAACTGCAGTGTGCTGATATTCATACAAACTGAGGCTACAGTTAGACGCAATGTACTGTTATTCATACAAACTGAGGCTACAGTTAACAGCAGTGTGCTGACATTCATACAAACTGAGGCTACAGTTAGAAACAATGTGCTGATATTCATACAAACTGAGGCTACAGTTAGAAGCAGTGTGCTGATATTCATACAAACTGAGGCTACAGTTAGAAACAATGTGCTGATATTCATACAAACTGAGGCTACAGTTAGAAGCAGTGTACTGATATTCATACAAACTGAAGCTACAGTTAGAAGCAGTGTGCTGATATTCATACAAACTGAGGCTACAGTTAGACGCAATGTGCTGATATTCATACAAACTGAAGCTACAGTTAGAAGCAGTGTGCTGATATTCATACAAACTGAGGCTACAGTTAGACGCAATGTACTGTTATTCATACAAACCGAGGCTACAGTTAGCCATGTACTGATATTTATATAAACTGAGGCTACAGTGAGAAGCAATGTGCTGATATTTATACAGACTGAGGCTACAGTTAGACGCAATGTGCTGATATTCATACAAACTGAAGCTACAGTTAGAAGCAGTGTGCTGATATTCATACAAACTGAGGCTACAGTTAGACGCAATGTGCTGATATTCATACAAACTGAAGCTACAGTTAGAAGCAGTGTGCTGATATTCATACAAACTGAGGCTACAGTTAGACGCAATGTACTGTTATTCATAAAAACCGAGGCTACAGTTAGCCATGTACTGATATTTATATAAACTGAGGCTACAGTTAGCCATGTACTGATATTTATATAAACTGAGGCTACAGTGAGAAGCAATGTACTGATATTTATACAGACTGAGGCTACAGTGAGAAGCAATGTACTGATATTTATACAGACTGAGGCTACAGTTAGAAGCAATGTACTGATATTTATACAAACTGAAGCTACAGTTAGAAGCAGTGTACTGATATTCATACAAACTGAGGCTACAGTTAACAGCAGTGTACTGATATTCATACAAACTGAGGCTACAGTTAACTGCAGTGTGCTGTTATTCATACAAACTGAGGCTACAGTTAACTGCAGTGTGCTGATATTCATACAAACTGAGGCTACAGTTAGACGCAATGTACTGATATTCATACAAACTGAGGCTACAGTTAGAAACAATGTGCTGATATTCATACAAACTGAGGCTACAGTTAACAGCAGTGTGCTGATATTCATACAAACTGAGGCTACAGTTAGACGCAATGTGCTGATATTCATACAAACTGAGGCTACAGTTAGAAACAATGTGCTGATATTCATACAAACTGAGGCTACAGTTAGAAACAATGTGCTGATATTCATACAAACTGAGGCTACAGTTAGAAACAGTGTGCTGATATTCATACAAACTGAGGCTACAGTTAGAAACAATGTGCTGATATTCATACAAACTGAGGCTACAGTTAACAGCAGTGTGCTGATATTCATACAAACTGAGGCTACAGTTAGAAACAATGTGCTGATATTCATACAAACTGAGGCTACAGTTAGACGCAATGTGCTGATATTCATACAAACTGAAGCTACAGTTAGAAGCAGTGTGCTGATATTCATACAGACTGAGGCTACAGTTAGACGCAATGTACTGTTATTCATACAAACCGAGGCTACAGTTAGCCATGTACTGATATTTATATAAACTGAGGCTACAGTTAGCCATGTACTGATATTTATATAAACTGAGGCTACAGTGAGAAGCAATGTGCTGATATTTATACAGACTGAGGCTACAGTTAGACGCAACGTGCTGATATTCATACAAACTGAAGCTACAGTTAGAAGCAGTGTGCTGATATTCATACAGACTGAGGCTACAGTTAGACGCAATGTACTGTTATTCATACAAACCGAGGCTACAGTTAGCCATGTACTGATATTTATATAAACTGAGGCTACAGTTAGCCATGTACTGATATTTATATAAACTGAGGCTACAGTGAGAAGCAATGTACTGATATTTATACAGACTGAGGCTACAGTGAGAAGCAATGTACTGATATTTATACAGACTGAGGCTACAGTTAGAAGCAATGTACTGATATTTATACAAACTGAAGCTACAGTTAGAAGCAGTGTACTGATATTCATACAAACTGAGGCTACAGTTAACAGCAGTGTACTGATATTCATACAAACTGAGGCTACAGTTAACTGCAGTGTGCTGTTATTCATACAAACTGAGGCTACAGTTAACTGCAGTGTGCTGATATTCATACAAACTGAGGCTACAGTTAGACGCAATGTACTGATATTCATACAAACTGAGGCTACAGTTAGAAACAATGTGCTGATATTCATACAAACTGAGGCTACAGTTAACAGCAGTGTGCTGATATTCATACAAACTGAGGCTACAGTTAGACGCAATGTGCTGATATTCATACAAACTGAGGCTACAGTTAGAAACAATGTGCTGATATTCATACAAACTGAGGCTACAGTTAGAAACAATGTGCTGATATTCATACAAACTGAGGCTACAGTTAGAAACAGTGTGCTGATATTCATACAAACTGAGGCTACAGTTAGAAACAATGTGCTGATATTCATACAAACTGAGGCTACAGTTAACAGCAGTGTGCTGATATTCATACAAACTGAGGCTACAGTTAGAAACAATGTGCTGATATTCATACAAACTGAGGCTACAGTTAGACGCAATGTGCTGATATTCATACAAACTGAAGCTACAGTTAGAAGCAGTGTGCTGATATTCATACAGACTGAGGCTACAGTTAGACGCAATGTACTGTTATTCATACAAACCGAGGCTACAGTTAGCCATGTACTGATATTTATATAAACTGAGGCTACAGTGAGAAGCAATGTACTGATATTTATACAGACTGAGGCTACAGTGAGAAGCAATGTGCTGATATTTATACAGACTGAGGCTACAGTTAGACGCAACGTGCTGATATTCATACAAACTGAAGCTACAGTTAGAAGCAGTGTGCTGATATTCATACAAACTGAGGCTACAGTTAGACGCAATGTGCTGATATTCAATATTCATACAAACTGAAGCTACAGTTAGAAGCAGTGTGCTGATATTCATACAAACTGAGGCTACAGTTAGACGCAATGTGCTGATATTCATACAAACTGAAGCTACAGTTAGAAGCAGTGTGCTGATATTCATACAGACTGAGGCTACAGTTAGACGCAATGTACTGTTATTCATACAAACCGAGGCTACAGTTAGCCATGTACTGATATTTATATAAACTGAGGCTACAGTTAGCCATGTACTGATATTTATATAAACTGAGGCTACAGTGAGAAGCAATGTACTGATATTTATACAGACTGAGGCTACAGTGAGAAGCAATGTACTGATATTTATACAGACTGAGGCTACAGTTAGAAGCAATGTACTGATATTTATACAAACTGAAGCTACAGTTAGAAGCAGTGTACTGATATTCATACAAACTGAGGCTACAGTTAACAGCAGTGTACTGATATTCATACAAACTGAGGCTACAGTTAACTGCAGTGTGCTGATATTCATACAAACTGAGGCTACAGTTAGACGCAATGTACTGATATTCATACAAACTGAGGCTACAGTTAGAAACAATGTGCTGATATTCATACAAACTGAGGCTACAGTTAGAAACAATGTGCTGATATTCATACAAACTGAGGCTACAGTTAACAGCAGTGTGCTGATATTCATACAAACTGAGGCTACAGTTAGACGCAATGTACTGATATTCATACAAACTGAGGCTACAGTTAGAAACAATGTGCTGATATTCATACAAACTGAGGCTACAGTTAGAAACAATGTGCTGATATTCATACAAACTGAGGCTACAGTTAACAGCAGTGTGCTGATATTCATACAAACCGAGGCTACAGTTAGCCATGTACTGATATTTATATAAACTGAGGCTACAGTTAGCCATGTACTGATATTTATATAAACTGAGGCTACAGTGAGAAGCAATGTACTGATATTTATACAGACTGAAGCTACAGTTAGAAGCAGTGTACTGATATTCATACAAACTGAGGCTACAGTTAGAAGCAGTGTGCTGATATTCATACAAACTGAGGCTACAGTTAGAAGCAGTGTGCTGATATTCATACAAACTGAGGCTACAGTTAGAAGCAGTGTGCTGTTATTCATACAAACTGAGGCTACAGTTAGACGCAATGTGCTGATATTCATACAAACTGAAGCTACAGTTAGAAGCAGTGTGCTGATATTCATACAAACTGAGGCTACAGTTAGCTGTGTACTGATATTTATACAAACTGAGGCTACAGTTAGCTGTGTACTGATATTTATACAAACTGAGGCTACAGATGGAAGCAATGTACTGATATTTATACAAACTGAGGCTACAGTTAGCTGTGTACTGATATTTATACAAACTGAGGCTACAGTAAGAAACAATTTGCTGTTATTCATACAAACTGAGGCTACAGTTCGACAGAATGTACTGATATTCATACAAACTGAGGCTACAGTTAGCTGTGTTGTGATATTCATACAAACTGAGGCTACAGTTAGCTGTGTACTGATATTGATACAAACTGAGGCTACAGTTAGAAACAATGTGCTGATATTCATACAAACTGAGGCTACAGTTAGACACAATGTACTGTTATTCATACAAACTGAGGCTACAGTTAGACACAATGTACTGTTATTCATACAAACTGAGGCTACAGTTAGAAACAATGTGCTGATATTCATACAAACTGAGGCTACAGTTAGAAGCAGTGTACTGATATTCATACAAACTGAAGCTACAGTTAGAAGCAGTGTGCTGATATTCATACAAACTGAGGCTACAGTTAGAAACAATGTGCTGATATTCATACAAACTGAAGCTACAGTTAGACACAATGTACTGTTATTCATACAAACTGAGGCTACAGTTAGCTGTGTTGTGATATTCATACAAACTGAGGCTACAGTTAACTGCAGTGTGCTGTTATTCATACAAACTGAGGCTACAGTTAGTGTTGACACAAGAGGCACATCTGGATGGTGTTTTGATCTAACTAAGAATGATCCACTAATTTCCTGCAAATCAAGGACACAGTACACAGTAGTATTGTCTTTTGTGAGGCAGAATATATGATAATGGCAGCAACCACGCAGGAGAGACTGTATTTTGTGCCAGCCTGTATGAATCTACAAGTGGAGTTTGTGGCAGTATGTAATTATTTTATAGAATAAAGCTGTTTCTAACGCTAATAACTGTACTACTATTACACTACTAGTAGTACAGTACTTCTACTTCTTTTACTACTAAGTGTCAATGCAACTATTACTGTATTTCAACCACTTAAGCAATTTCAAATAACTACAAATTTAATTATACAATTCTCATTTTGTATCTGATATTTAAAATTAAATGAAATGAAATTAATTTAAATTTCTTACATTTTGTTTGAAGTAAGCACGCATATCTTAAGAAAATGTAGCCTTTAGTTACATTAGAAAAGACAGAACAACGGTCAATACATGCAGAACATGGCAGTCAACTTTCTACATTATTTAAGTAGCAATGAATGATAAAATTTCTGCAATGACTCAAAGAGGTGAGAGAGAAACACACCTTTCCTGACATTTGCGGTCCCCACCTTATCTATGCCCATCCCCCATCCGCCCTGGTCACACGGTTTCAGCTGCTGACATTCAGTAGAAACAAGCAGCAGCACGCACGATAGCAGCACGGACGATAGCAGCACGCACGATAGCAGCACGAACGATAGCAGCACGCACGATAGCAGCACGGACGGACGGAGACGAGGACTGAGACGAGGACGGCTGACAGCAGAAAAAGAGCGAACAGATGAAAACTAAGTAAGTACATGAAACTTTTTTTAGTTATAATTAGTTAGGGTAAGCACTGTGGCTAAAGTGTCTGCAACCAAAAAAATCACACGTTTTATATTAGCATGTTTGCTAATGCTAACGTGACCTAGCTTATAACCGGACGATATTGTTAGCAAACTGTATAAGTTTGAGCTGGTCTTTGAGTATTTTTATGGTTATGACTTCCTTTTTACTGCCTACTTTTACTTAATTGGCCTCAGATAACTTAATTTATTACTGTTATATTGAGGGGTGCGGGAGGAGTGCGGGCTGAGGAGAGGAACAGGATTGCTTAATCAGCATTTTCACCTGCTGGAGCCATCAGTAGCTAGCTAATGCTAGCTACTGATGGCTCCAGCAGGTGAAAATCAGGAGCCATCAGGAGTGATGAGTAACTTAACTTACAAGGATAAATTATTTTATTTATTTACAGACTTAAAGGCATCACACACCTTAACAAGCAGAAGCTGAGTTATAGTTAGAGCATACCTTATTTTTTAAATTTAAACTCTCTTAAAGGTACATAGACAAAGAAGCGCCTGGACATAGTTTTATATTTTTTTCTAATACTGAGCTTCTTCTTTCAGTGAGTATCAAGCCTTATACATATGACTCAGGGGAACCTGCCCTTTCTTTCTGGTGCAATGTAAAGTCATCATCATGCATTACCTTTGTGTGAGCATACCATATTTGACCAAAAAAGTGATTTGTTGATTAATTCCATAGTTAACCCAGGTCTATTGTTCTGCATGTATGCACAACAGAAGCACGTTAGAAACCTGGTTACCTGAACACATGGCAGAGAAATCAGAGTTCTCCAGGAGAAATCTACCTGTGGGAATCAGGTCTTTGTAATCCACTACCCTGCTTACAGAAACCAGGGTTCTTGTTGACAGTTCATGTCAGTTAAGAAATCAGCTGACTGGAGAAAGCCACTTCAACTTGGTTAATTAAGTGCATGTAAAGACACAATGAAGAGCTTCATGAACTTCATTCAAGCCATATCTCTATAACAACCTTTTCAGTAGGGAAGATTTTTTTCTCTGAATAGATGTAAGCATGGAATTGATTTTCTTTATCTCCACAAGCTGTAAACATGATGAAGTTGTATTGACTAATATAACCAGGTTGTAAAGTGGCCGGTCACCCCCCAAATTCTAGATATTTTCGTTTGATGTTTAAAAATGATGCATTTCTAGGTGTACAGATGATAGATCAGATGTTTTGTATTTAACCTCCTGCAGACAGAGTGCTAGATCCACCAGGCTGAAGGCACGCCGACAACGCCTCAGGGAGCATCATAATAAATCTTTATCCAAGCACATGGAATACGTAAAACACCAAACCAAGGTAACCATGACTGATTTTCAAATGTGATACACTATCCATACAAATATTCAAATATCTGACTTTATACAAATACTCTGACCTGTCTTTTCAATTGGGCCTCTTACAAATTATGTTTGGTTTTTAATAAAGAAAAGATATAGATATATGTGTTTTATGTTGTTTTTTCACCGATAGGGAACAAGCCTGGATTTAGACAGCGACACAGAGTTATACGCCCTTGAAAGATCACACTGTGGTGTTGGTGATGATCTGGATGTACCGCCCCTCACAAGAGCTGACAGTGTATTTGTAAGTTTACATAATGAAAACTTGTGGGACACTTAACTATTACAAGAGAAAATAAACAGGAGGATAATTCTAGTGATTTTCTATATTTTTCTTTTTGTCAACAAATTTCATGTTTGACAATGAACTGTATTGTGTGCATCCAAAGCCTGATATATCTTATTCCTCTGTGCCGTAGATCTCTGTTGTTGTTGTTCAAAAACTATTTCAACATATTGAGATTTGTTGACAAGAAAAATAAAAATTAGAAAATTGCCAGCCAAATCCTATTACATTTGTTCCATATAATCCTTTGGGAAATAAAATAGTCAGTGGAATTTACCTCTGTGTCCCTCAATTAACCTTGTAGCTATTAACACAAGTCTTACATATTATGTTTTAGTATTTAATAAAGAAAAGATGTGTAGAAGTGTAATGCTCTGGTTCTTCAGCTCTTTGTGAACCTCATATTCTGGAGAAATGGTAATAAATGTGTCTGTCTGTTGTGTTTAGCTCTCAGGAGGACCAAACCAAGAGCAGGAGACCTTCTCACTATCAGATCCGTCATATGAGCTACTGGCGGCTTTCGAGAGTTTGGTAAGTGTCAAATAAGCACTTTTAGCTTGTTCTATACAGCAGACCTCCTAATCGTTTACTTCACCTTATTATTGTTACCAGCCAGTTATAATGCAGGTATCCTTCCAGGTAATTAGAAATGACTGTAGTGAGTGTGCAGCTGCAGGGAGATATTTACCCTTGATATATTCATGTCTGCAGCTCCTTAGCTTTTTCATAATGTGCAGGTTTGTGTCAGAGTGAGTTAAATAGGACCTATTATGCTCATTTCAGCTCTGAATTTTTACTTTTGGACTCTACTAGAGTTACTTTGTATGATTCACAGTTCAAAAAACTCCTTATTTATCTTATACAGGCCCCTTATGCAGCCCCTCAGTATACACTGCCTCTCTGTACAGGTCACTGTAGCTCCTGTCTCTTTAAGGCCCCTCTCCCAATGAGCCCTCTCTCTTCTAACCAACTTTACATATCGATGGCCAAAGAGCAAAACCTCCGATCTGAAAAATGCAGAGAAAACTAAAAAAAAACTTGTTTTCTTGCAGAATGCTATTTGTTCAGGATACCCAATACATAATACACTGTTTTTGGACTATATTATTATATTATGTGTTAACAATACCGACCAGACATTAATGCCTTGCAAAGTGCATAAAGGAGCTTTTGCACTTGAAGAGGTTCTACAAAACGATGCTCTAAATAAGTTAATAATTCAAATTAAATTAAAAATAAATTACAGTTTGTTTTCAGGTAAAAAGATGTAGTGAATGTAATAGTTACTACATTGTAGTTATCTAGGGTCAGAATTCCTTAAATTCAGTGTGTTTGCTTCCTCGTCCACTGGAAATGAATGTTCAGTGATTGTGTAACTCACTCATGCTGTAGCCTCTCTACGCACTCAGGGTCTCTGCGTTGTGTTTTTTGTTTTGTTGTATGACTTTCTGTCACAATGAAGGACGGGATTATCCTGCAGACAGACTGAATATGAGCAGCCTTCCTTGTTCTCATCATCCAAAGTGAAATCCGCCAATCAGAAAGTTCTGCAGAAAAGCTTGTAAATTACTAAATAACAGGAGACTTTTATTGTGAAGAATTTACAGGAAGTGAAACATGTTTTCCTTGTTTTTCCCCCATAGGAAACAAGCCTAGACTTTGATAGCACAGAGATATGCATCCTTGAAAGTTCACACCCTGGTGTTGGCGACCTGGATGTACCGCTCCTGACAACAACTGACGGTGTAAGTTTGCATAAGGAATTGTGTGTGTATCAAAGCCTGATATATCTTATTACTCTGTGCCGTAGATCTCCGTTGTTGTTCAAAAACTATTAAAAACATATTGAGATTTGTTGACAAGAGGAAAATTTGAAAATTGCCAGCCAAATCCTTTAACATTCGTTCCAAATAATCCTTCAGCAAATAATTATTTTCTATTAATCTTGTAGCTGTTAACACAACTCTGACAGTGCATGTCATAGTCTTGCCCTAACCCTGTATGGGTTAGGTGATAGTCAGGTTCAGTTGCCCAGCTTTTAAGGGGTTCTCATAGACGATGTAAGATTTTCATACCTGCTTAATGTGTTAACACTTTATTTGAAGGGGTGTTGATACGACTGATATAAGACTGCCATTAACATGACATGACAAGACTCATGAACTTGACTGTTGTCATTAAGTGTCATTCGGTCAATTATGTCTTTGTCATGACAACATAACAACAGTCAAGGTTATGACTGTTGCCATAAATGGCCCCTTATGTCACTTTCAAAGAAGGTTGACATTGTTTTCCACATCATAGTCAGGACAACTTTACATTAGCCAAGGCTTTCATCAAGGTTTCATTACATGTTATTATATCACAATCAAATGCTTATAAACTGTCAACAGTATTGGACTTAATTTACATTAAATGTTATTATGTAGTCAAATGCTTAGATAACAGAACGTTGAGTTACATTAGAGACCTGGCAAACAAGTGCCAAGTCATTTTTTGATTATGCCTGCTGTGTCATGTTTATGACATGATATTTAGGTTATATTGGCCTGGCTAATGTAAAGTTGTCATGACTATGATATGCCAAACAATATCAACTTTTTATTGAAAGTGACATAAGATACCATTTATGACAAAATCATAACCTTGACTAATGTTATGTTATCATGACAAAGACCTTCCAAGCAAAGTCAACTTTGCAGGGAAAGTGACATAATTGACAGAATGACACTGAATGACAACAGTCATTAATATTCATTAATGTTTATGACAGTTGTCATGTCAGTCTTATGAGCACCCCTTCAAATAAAATGTTATTGTTAATGTTTCTTGCACATAATTTAGCTATAAATGTCTTTTATATTCCATTTCCAGCTTCCGGAAGAATACCTGGAACCAACCTCCAAGTTATCTGATGGATCAGAAGCCTCTATGAGCTGCATTGAAAGCAGTGCTGATGAATATATTCCGCCAAAAGACTCAACACATGGAAGCAGTTCAGAGGAATCTTGTGATCTTCTGAGCACGGTTCCATTGGTGAAACCCAAGAAGCAGAAGACGTCACAGAGAACTTCTAGAGGAAAGACATTGCCCAGTACCTCTTCAGATAAAGATAATAGGAGAACAGAAAGTGAAAACTCTGATGACACTAACCTGGGAAAAATATCAGTAATGAAGCTCCAAAAAAGGAAAGATGGTGCCAGAGTGTACAGTAAAAAGCATTATTGTCTGTACTGTCCCATCCAATGCCATAAAATGGCAAGGCACTTAATACGCAAACACAGAACTGAAGAAGCTGTAAAAACAGCTATCTCTTTTCCTTTGAACTCAAAGGAACGAAAACTGCATTTTGATCTCATTAGAAACAAAGGGAACCGTGCTCATAATAATGAGGTCCTAAAAACTGGTAGTGGAACACTGGTTCCAAGTCAGCAATCTGGGAAAACAGTGAAAGCAAGTGACTACATGCACTGCATAAACTGTGAGGCTTTTCTTCAAAGGAGATCATTATGGAGGCACATGTCCAGGTGCAGGCTTTCACAAAAACGCAGCACAACAAAGCCTGGCAAAAGTCGGATCCAGTCACTCTGTGCCTATGCACAGCCTGTCCCAGAGGGGGTTAGCAGAAAGGTTTGGGAGCTGGTAAATGCTATGCACCAAGATGAAGTGACAAACATCATCAGAGAGGAGAAAAGCATTTTGAGACTTGGAGAACATTTGTATGCAAAGCATGGACATGACAAGACCAAACATGAGTACATTAGACAAAAAATGCGAGAAATAGGAAGACTGATTCGGCGCTCACGGAAAACTGGCAGACTGAAACGAATGGAGGACTTCTATGTACCTTCGAATTTCAACTTTGTGGTCCAAGCAGTTAAGGATGTGGCTGGCTTTGATGAGGACAAAAACATCTACAAAACTCCATCCTTGGCTCTGAAACTGGGTCACAGTCTCAAGAAGATTGCAGATATTCTTGAGTGTGAAGCTCAGATGGCAGAGTCTGATAATGAACAATTTCTTAAGAATCTGGAGAGAAGCCGGGGTCTTTATGACAAAAAGTGGAATGTCTCTGTGTCATCACGTGCCCTACAAACTCTAAGGGAGGGGACATGGAACACTCCTCAGCTCCTCCCTTTCACTGAGGATGTAAAGAACATGCACATGCATCTTGATTCGTGCAGAGAGGAATACCAAAGCAGACTAAAGAACGATCCAAATAAGAGGAACTGGTCCAAGCTGGCAATTTTGACTCTTTGTGAGGTGATCCTGTTTAATCGCAGGAGAGAGGGTGAGGTGTCAAAGATGCCGCTCAGTGCATTCACCCTAAGAGACACTTCAGGAGTTCATTCAGATTTGGCACTAGGACTCTCAGAGCTGGAGCAAAAGCTTTGCCAGCATTTCCAACGCATTGAAATAAGAGGGAAAAGAAACAGGAAAGTTCCCCTCCTTTTAACTCCGGACATGCTGTCCTCAATGGAAGCCTTGGTTGCACATCGGCGGGCCTGTGGTGTACCGGATGAAAATCCCTTTTTCTTCTCCAGACCTGAAGCAGAGACTCACTTGAGGGGATCAGATGCCATCAGACAGATTGCAAGGGAATGCGGGGCCAAGCATCCTGAAACTCTGTCCTCAACGAAGTTGAGAAAACATGTATCGACACTGTCCACAGTCCTGAACCTTAGAGATAATGAGATGGACATACTCGCAAATTTTCTCGGCCATGACATCCGTGTGCATAGACAGTACTATAGACTACCTGAAGGAACACTGCAGTTGGCCAAGGTCAGCAAAGTGCTGATTGCCCTAGAACAAGGCCGACTGTCAGACTTCAAGGGAATGAGCCTGGACGAGATCCAAATCGATCCCAATGGTAAAGGAAATATATGAATGTGTGTATATATATATGTATATAATATTTATTTATTTATTTAAGAGTAAATGTCTTTTTCTTTCGTTATCACTGCTTTTCAGAGGGAGTGCTAGAGGCTGTAGACAGTGATCATTCAGAGACAGAGAGGGACTCATCGGTCTGCTCCTCATCGTCAGGTGGGTTGTACATTGAACTGAGAGAGTGGGATTGTTGAGATCAACCATATGCCAATTTATTAACTTTATTGTCTTTTTTTGTCAAAGGATCGTCGAGATCTAATACAAGACAGCCTACCATGGATGAGTTTGGTGATGAAGCTGCTTTCATAGGTATCCCACAGACTAACTAGACACTACTCTGAGAAATTAAAAAGACAACGATTTATATTTTATTTTTTATTTTAACAGGATCCTCAAGAACTAAGAAAAGAAAGAAAACGGAGTCTGACAGTGATGACCCGGACACAGGTAATACACACTATATGCACTCCTTGCTATTTGTTAGTTACCTGCTTGTACAAAAAGGAGGGAATTAAAAGAATTATGTGCTAGCATGCTAATATTCTACCAAATGTATCAACTGCTTTTGAATTGAATCAATACAATACTGTATTGAAATTAGACTGTTAAGCAGAAATCTGTGGGTGGAGCCTGTCACCTGGGCTCTGCCTCAGCTGGCTGGATGATAGAGCTGCTGCATGAAGGTTAATCTAACATCTCCCAGTATAAATTGATATATTCCTGATTCTTACTGGTTCTTTGAAGGGTTTAGTTATGTGTGGGCGCCATTACACGTGTCTGACTGTGGTTGAATGGACTCAATACTTAACCAACTACCAAATGTATGGTGCAGCAGTTAAGTTCTGGTCTTGAGTGCTAAAATCTTACTTTTTCACCCAAAAAAAAAGGTTTATTTTCTTTGAATGTTTATTGTTTATTGCATAAATTACGATAGCAAAATTCAGTTCTAAAACTATTCCGCTATCATTATCAAAAAATATTAAAATATAATTGCATAAAGCTAATTTATAATGATAATGGAATGAGTTCATGCAAACACCGAAAAATAAGATATAATAATACTGTGGGAAAAGCGATAATTGATCCCACAGTGTTCTGAAACTGCACCAAGCATTTGGTAGTTTGTAAGTATGGAGTCAAGTCTACTACTTACAGACACTTGTAACGGTGACCACACACAGCACCCGACCAGAATCTGACCACAACACATAACTCGATCAAAGAACCAGAAACCGGTAAAATCAGTAAGATGCTTCGAGCTCCTCTATCATCTCGTTCCTTCAAGATTTGCTGCTTCATGCAGCAGTTCTGCCAAGCACTCCAGAGACTCCAGTAAACTGAAGTAGAGCCCAGTTGACTGGCTCCACCCACAGACTTTTGATTGACAGCCTAATTTGCATGCTGTGCCAGGTGATTATTTTTTGGTCAATTATAATACAGTGGTTGTTTTATAATAAACTGGGTGGCAATAAAGTGGTTGGAATATTTGCAGAACGTTGGTTATAATACACTTAACATGCGCTGTATTGCAATCACCATTTTTTCTCCATATTGATTTCTTCTGGTATTCCATAGCGACCTACATCTTTTTCTTTTTATAAATGGTTTATTCTTCTGATAGGACCTTCAAGATCCAACAGTGGACAGTGGACCTCTGATGAGCCTGGCAGTGTTGAACCTATTATCGCAGGTATCCCACAGACTGAGGCCATGGCACTTGATGTCCACATTCCCTTTTGATCCATCACCTTTTTCACACAGAACAGCTAAACAGGCACTATTATAAAAAGCTCTGATTGGCAGCTTTCTCACCTTCAAATGATGCTTTTATTTCAAAGCAGCACAAATGCTTTAAGTACACAGACACTGACAAAGACGCTGTGTCTGTACATGGCCAAACAAGATAAAGAATTTACTGATTGATTGATTTTAGTAATTTTAAGAAAACTTATGAAATCAAAGGATTAATGATGTGCAGCACTTTCTTTCTCAGTGCTCCTAATGAAGTTATAGTGTAGTGGTTAAGATTCTGCTTTCTCCTTGAGAGACCGGGGTTTGATTCCCAGTCTGACCACTCAGCAACACTAGATGTGCCTACTGTACCTCCAGATGTGTAAGTCATTTGGGATAAAAGCATCTGCCAAATGTATAAATGTAATTGAATTTAAAAAAATCAGATGCACTGCACTGTTAGAAATATTAGATTTTGTTAGTATTAAGTCTTGTTATAGACGCCTTTCATTTAAACAGTGAAGGTGTGTTGTCAGTTAGCTGTAAATGTATTGTATTAATATATTTATTCATTATTTTAACAGGATCCTCAAAATCTAAAAAAAGACAGCGACTTGAAACAGGTATTTCACACACTAAATGCACTCCTTGCTATTTGTTTGTCACCTATTTTTACAAAAGGGGTATAGTTAAAAGAATAACATGCTACTGTTCTAATATTCTACCTTGTGTTGTTTATGGCTTTATTAGTCTTTAATTCTTTATTACAGCCCAGTGTAATCTGTCAGTCATTCACTTGTGTAATGAGGGTTTATGCATTCTAGCCTGAAAACATCTCAATCAATAGTCACATTTATACAATGAGAGTAGAGAGTGTCAGTCAGAGGTGTTATCTCTCACTGAGACTCTAAAAACCTGACCAACTGCAGGTAACATCAGGTTTTTAGAGTCTCAGTAAGAGATATCACCTCTGTACTCACAGCAGGAGATAACATGGTTACTAACGTGCCGTGTAAATATAGTCAGTGCTTATGCTATTTGTTTTATGTTGTCAGCCACTAAGCCACTACTACCTTGAGATCCCCAGTTTATTCCTACAATGTGAAATAGGTTGGGTACCACATCAGTCAATACAACTGATGCTGTAAAAAGTTACCATACTGTTTTTAAAAAAAAGCTTTGACTTGGTGTCAGAATATCACTTTTCAGGACATTGCTTGATGAAATTACATATTTGATCAAAATAATTAGAGTGATTGGTCACTGAATAATCCTTTATATTGCTTTCTCTTTTTTCTGTCTTTCTTTCTTAGAAACCTCTAAGAGGAGGAATTGGTCATTTGTGGAGGTCCAAGCTGTTGAAAAAACACTAAAAGCCTTCATAGAATCTGGTAAAGTACCAGGGAAATCAGACTGTGTTTCCTGTATTCAAGCTTCACCAGATGCTCTTCAAAAGAGAAGCTGGACGGCGGTGAAGTTCTATGTTAAGAATCGGATTACTGCCATTCAGCGTGAAAGCGCAAAAAGACTTTACTGAATGTGTGTTGGTGCATGTGATGCTCTTAGTTGTTACTTGTTGATGAATGTGATGCCCTGTGTACTTGTTGTCACTAGGAGTGAATGTTTTAAACCAATTATGCTGCAACTATTTTGATTATTGATTAATCTTTTTTAATTATTTTCTTGATTAATTGATTCATTGTTTAATCTATAAAATGTCAGAAAATGGTGAAAAATGTTCACCAGTTTTTCCGAAAGCGCTAAGATGGCGTCCTCAAATGTCTTGTTTTGTTCATAACTCAAATATCTTCAGTTTACTGTCAGAGGACTAAAGAAACCAGAAAATATTCACATTTAAGAAGCTTTTAACTTTTTTTCTTAAAAAATTATTCAAACAAATTAATTATCAAAATAGTTGGCGATTAATTTAATAGTTAACAACTAATCGATTAATCATTGCAGCTCTAAAACAAATGCACAGGCTGTTCGAAATGAAAGTTGTGTTACAATATGAGCTCGATTTGTTTCTCACTTTTGTACATTAGGTCTAGGTTTTTTCTGACCAGAGGCGTTTTGGGAGCAAATTCTGGTGGTTTCAGTCATAATGTTTCGTCTCCTCTTTCGTAAAGCAGGTCTGGTGTTTGTAAAACCTATTGGACAACAATTGACAAACCAGTATTCACCTTTAAAATGTTTATTTGCAACATGTGTTCAATAATTCTAAGTAAAAGAGCAGCAATAAACAAAATATAAAAGTGAAATAATCTTGCTCAACTTTTGTCTATTGAAAGAATCTTAAATATGGACAGTAGTGTGTTGTGTAAATGGACTGTAGGGTGTTAAGGGTAACCGTGCACCGGGGTGGAGGTAACTTTAGTGTTGAACCAATATGCAATCCTGATTTCTTAAAGAGGCCAGGTAAATTATCCATCATTTTTATCAACTGTTTAATTGTATATTTGCCCAAAAATTATATTTTAGAATCAGAATCTGATCTATATTTGTAGAAAATCTGGCAGTCTGGATTATTAGATTTGGTGTTTATGTAATCTAATATTGAGTTTTCAATCCGACATTAGATTATCATCATGCTTGTCATGATTTGTGTTTAACAGTGGTGTTGGTTGTATATTAATAGACATAACATGATGGTCCCCATGGGAGGCAAATTCCTGACTTAACATGACGAGTCCCCAGGGGGGACAAAATTCAGGTTTAAAAAATTTTTGAGAGTTATTGAAGTTTCAAGTGATTTTCATGTTCAGAAAAATTTATGATGATTTTAGCAGTTAAAATTATGTCTCTAGACCCTTCAGAAAGGGTGGATCCCATCAGGCTGCTGCCAGTCATTGGTCCCCGGCATGTGATAAAAACCCGTATGCGTGTGTGTGTGTGTGTGTGTGTGTGTGTGTGCAAACAGCCCTACAAAAAAACACCAAGGAATGACAGCTTCTCCAAATTCTTGACATGTCAGATTGTTTCCAGGAGATATTCTTGCACGAACAGACAGACAGAGACACAGACAGCACAGTCACAGGCAGGTAGTTGAGTAAGAGGAACCAAGGCAGACAAGCTGGAACATTAGTAACACAGAATCATTGTGTGAGAAGCAGTCACACACGACATGGTCAGCGTTATGTCTGAGGCTGCCCAGAAAGAAACATACCACATATTAACAATGAGGGGAAGAAGCAGAAAATAGAGAAACTCAGAAGCCGTTAGCAACCAGAGTACGTTTTTTCAGTGGCGGTAACGACCGTTTTGTCTCCAAGTAGCAACTAAAAGTCAATGTGAAATAAAAAATTAAAAGCTAAAGCATCTTCCACTGTATTACAGTGGAGTCCAGCAGCATTTTATGAGATACAATCCGTAGGTAACTTAGAAACAGAGACATGAAGTGTGCATGATATTGACTGAGAATTGGCTATAAAACAGAAATATATGAAATATACAACTTGATTTAGGAAGAACAACAGAGCCATATAGGATCATTCCCACAATCCCTGGCTCCGGGAGGCGAGCAAATCAAGCATTCATCACTTGGCATGTAAATATTTGAAGTGTGTTGTTTAGCCAGTTAGCTTCATCATCTTCTGGGATACAGCAGGGCTCGGGCTGTGGATGGGAGAATGTAGATGTGGAAGGCTTTTGGGGGGAAATAACACCAATTTAAAAATGACACAGGAGTAAAGGTCATGTGTGATGCCTTCCTATACAGTTCCTGAGCATCACAGATATTAAATTGCAGTGTTTTAAATGTAAATGAGATATGTAGTATATGTCCTCTCAGTCTAAGAAAAAACATATGTAAAATATGAGACTGTGGTGGACTCCCAGTAAGAAGCGGGAACACCAGATATACAAATCTGCCAAAACCCTACAGAAAACTACCTTCTGTGCTCGACCAAAATACATTTTACACCAATTTGGCATAATGTTTCAATCCATTAATTAATGTCAAAATGAATGGAAACATCAATCTCCACTGTATTCTTCCAAATACCCATCCTTAATGAGACTACTGCCAAAGAGAGCTAATTCTGATATTTTTCCACTTATAGATATTTCAAATTTCCAATGAGCTTTACTGACCGCTACAGGCAACTAGAGGAATAACAACAACATTGTTAGACCCTCTCTGGGAAAACCCTCTCATTGTAACTGACAAAGTATTATGTGAAAGCTTGCTAATGATGGCAGAAATCCAGCACAAACAAATAGGAAGAGACTAATCACCATGAAAGTACCGTGCTGTGTCACTTGTTTTGGCTGGAGAGCTCAGCTAATTAGCTTTTGTGGCTGAAATGTTTTGTGAGGCGGGTCACTTGCTTGTAGCAACATTTTACACTCTTGAGCAATTAAACAAGTGGGAGAAGGAGTATCTTGAAATTACAGTATGAAGGTAGTTTTGGTTTTGAACCTGAAAACTGTTTGCTGAGTCAGTTTAGAAATCCTGAAATCTCAGCAACTGTCAAAAATGGGCAGGGATACTGTGTAATATGTGTTATTTCTTACTTAATTCTTACTGTCTCTTTCATGATGTGGGCTGGGTTCTGGATACTTGAATACCTAGGATGAGGGCTCAGATTAGGGTTGGGTTTAGATGCCCTACCCTCTAAAAAGGAAAAAAAGCAAATCAGATCTGAGGTCAGTCACGCTGCTGGGACACAGTCTCCCTGACTCAGCAATGTGTGCAACCTTGTTTGGACACCAATGAACAAGGCAGAGCAGGGATGCATTGTGCAGTATGGATTGGATGGGTAGGCTAAGCAGGGCCGGACTGTTAACCATCTATAAATCCAGATGTCTATTTTTTTTTTTCATGTAACACAGAAAGACCTCTGGGGGTCAAAGTGGAGATGCACAATAACAGCAGCTTGTTGAACTGATTCAATTGGCCAGCTTGATGAAATGTTAATTTGATCATTTCCTAGAAGCAAATCAAATCACAGAGCTTCCTTCATATATCAAAATGATATTTGATACTTTTTTCACTGCTTGTTCATCAGGATAGATTGAATTCAATGATTTAATTAAACTTGAGATTATGTTAAATAGAGGTTGCACACAAGCTTGAGCAGTGAATACATGAACAAACTTCAGGGGTTCATAGACCTAATGGATTCATGCTGGTCAGGTTAGGAATATGAAGTCATTCTTCAGAGGTGATACAAACCGTTCTAGTGTGTGATGTAACACTAGACAGCAAAATATCTCATCTATCTGTCTTTTTCCATCAACTAATCAGTTCCTCAGGACTGTCACGACTCCAGGTGGCTAGCAGACTCTGCCTATCCTGGAGTGGATTTAATGGTTACACCTACAAGAGGGACAGACTGAAAATTATTTTGCACACTAATGTGTTCAGTTTGTGTTTGTTGACGAGGTATCATCGCTGGTTACGAGAGTTGAGGTGCTGGGAGTCGACTGAACGGTTTCCAGCATCTGCTGATCCTGTCCCTGCCTGCCAGGTAGCTGACGCTGGCTAGCAGCAGTCTGCAGATAGCAGGCTGATGTTTTTGTCCAGTAACACAAACAGCAGCAGATCAATTAGTGAGTGGACTTTTCTGCTCTATCTGTGTTGAAACTGATTATTAAAGTTGATGCTCCATGCCCTACTTAGTTGAAGTAGTCAATAGCTGTGTGGGACAATAATATGATGTATCTGAATTTTGTAGGCAAACAAAAATCTATTAAAACCGTGAATCGACCCCTTAAAAACCCCCTTAAAAATAAATAAGTCGAGATTTTATTTTTCAGCCACTTTGCCCGGCCCTATGATGACTCATGACCAAAATCTCAATGCACTGGACACTATAGAGTAAACTAAAGTCTGACATTGATAATGCAACTATAATGCAACTGATTTCATCCTCAACTGCTGAGGAAACTCAAGTTAAGATAGAAATGACACAGAATACCTGAGATGTCCTGTCATCATGACGTCTGCAGATGAACAGAAACTTGAAAACTATCAGTTTCAACTCACTATCATGCAAACGAGGACCTGATTAACCAGATTTCGCTGCGTGGCGTGTAAACATCCAAAATAAAATCAAATTCAGCATGAGACTCAGATACATGTGTTCATGTTAACATACTCAGTGACCTTGGATTTATTTGGATATTAGCTAGTCAGTTCAAATAAACGCAGTTCAAATTGAAGGCAGTGTGGCGGAAAAAAAAACAAAAACGTAGAAACACGTTGGTGCCTTTCTTCAGTGACTACAAGAAGGATAAAGAAGACATGAGAAAGATGAGGTAATAGGCTTGTCTCCTGTCTGATAAACAGTAAACTGTGTCATTAACAACTTATTATGACTGTATCAAGGACCTACATGATTTGTCATCTCATCAGCTGTGTGAAGGGTGTCGTACTGTCCATTCAGACAACAGCAGCGCGTCAGTCTGATAAATATCCCGTCTCAAAGAGGACGGGAGGCGTCAGAGAGATCACTACAATGACACGCACAAAGCCTCCTTCACCATGTATTTACAACATGGCAATAAAAAGCATCACAGTATACCCTAGACATTTAAAATGATTACTTTATTATGTGTCATAACTCATCAACAAATCACCCTATACTAAAAGCATTTACAATGCCCAGTTCAATATTTGTGTGATGTCCTTGGCGCATGGCTCCCATTTGAAGATTAAAAACTCGGTGTCTTATTTTATGGGATATGAGCGGTGTTTCTGTTTATTTTAGTTGGGACGAGTTAATGATCAGCACGGCTCCTACAGTGTCAGAGTCTTTCATCCAGGCGGCTTCAGTACAGAGCATTGATTCTCCCTAGGTGCTATTTGCTACCGTCTCCTCCATGAACTATTTATTTTTAGCTTTATAGCTCCTCTGCTGCTCAACACAAAGCCAACTTATAGGACAATCAGGTTCACAGGACATTCACAGCTGATAAAGGATCGTTTTGTTTTTGTTATTTTTCCTGGAATACAAAGTCACATATTTGGCTTATCAGATTAAAAACACAAGATAGAAGAAACCTTTGCTTTTTGCTTTACAAACTAGATATTTAACATAACCCGCGACAGCTGTTTGCTGCTGTATCGCCTAGCTGCTCTGGTGGTGCTTTTATCAGGAGCTCAGCCGATCAATACGGGTAAAAATATATATCTGGTGTTCAATGAAGTAAACATGGGCAAAGCCAGGTGGTGGGCTGATCTTGGCACCAAACGTGGTGTGATAGCAGCATGACTCAAGTTTGCCTTTAAAGCTTAATTAATCACTTTATATACATAGGCCTGTTATAACAGCAACACAACAAGCTTCACATGTCTCAGAACCATTCAGGCATCGCAGAAATGACACATCTGACTCCGCCAAAGCTCTGAGATGCAACCATTGATCGCGCTGTAAGAGGAGCTATCTCTAACTCAATTAAGTGGCATAGGACAGGGGACATGCAAATGTGACCCACTGATAAAGACCTGTTATTGACACATTGACAGGAGAACGAGGAAGGCAGGGAAAGAGGGAGAGAGTAATCACAATCAGGATCATAGCCACTAATGACAGGTTGGACCCTATCGTCTTATCCTCTGGATCAATAATACCCATTATTCATCCAGAACTGGGGATGAATAATTAAGCTTCTTCCTGTTTGGGTGACAGTCCTCCTTCAAGGAGAAGGGTAGAGGAAGGCCGTGGCAGCCATCTTGAGAGTGACTGACATCTAGCTAATGGTCACCTTGTTGAACAGGAGAGGACGCACAAATTCAACGAGGTCAGTCGGCTGGACAGTCAGGGACTAATGGCTCCATTAAAGAGTCCGTTGGCATCTTGGCAAGAACATTAAATATAGAACATAAGAGCAAATCTATGAGTGCTACTGCAACAGGTCAACCATGGAAGTAAGATACAATGTCAGACCTATGGCTTATTGGTTAGATTATCAAGCAGAAATGTGTTTAAAGGGAACCATTCACAGGTCAAGCTGACCCACATTTTTATGTAAGACCTGGTTTTCACTACCTCAGGTTCTCAATCAAAAATGAGAAGACAGTAGAACAAATTATACAACTGGAGAGAGAAAAAGACAATCAATTAACACAATGACTCAACTCTGTCGTCATCAAACTGGAAATAAAACCCTAGTGTACAGTTTAATCACCCATAATGCCATATCTCAGCAGCTATCGCTCCTCATTTTATAATGAAGGATGAAGCCCAGCTTTAGCATGACAGTTGCCATGGCGACTTTGTCGTTACTAGCCTAATGGCATGTGTATTGTGTGCAACTGCACCCTTGCTGATTATTTGCAGACCTAAATTTAGACTCTCCATAAGTCGCATTATTCTGTCCTTTTCAAGGGGACACAGAACAAGTTTGCTGTCTCACTTTCAAGCTCTCATGGATTCCCTCCCTGTGTCAGGCTCTGACCCCCTGCTTCACACAATCTGCCTGTGCTTTGATAGTCTTTCCACTGATTTACCAGCACAAATATGGGGACCTAATGACACGCAAGATACAGCAAAGCAAAAAGAGATTCATCATGACTTAAAAATGCCAAAGCTAGGGGCTAATTTGACTGTTGATGTCACCTCGCTTGTTAACATAATGTGTTAGCATAAAACAAGTCATCTATTGCCTCATGCCCCCCCCAAAAAATGGAAAGATACATATATATCTATATATAAAACATTGGATTAATAGATGTATCTATCTAGCCTTGCCCTTTGGTTAAATTCAAACAACAATCACAGGATCAAACACGTAGTTGGAGCACGTGCGATAGTTTGAATAAGGATGCCCTGACTCGTGAGTGTCACTGGTCAGCTGCTGACATCTGGGCCATGTCCTAGTCTGCTCCTCTATCTCTCCATCTTCTCCCTCTCTATGCCCTCCTCCATCCCTCTAACATCCTCGTCCACAAACCCCTCCAGTCCCATCATTTCTCCATCATCCATTGACTTGTTCTCCTACTCTCAGACAGAGAGCTGTGAAGGAGCTGAAACAGTGGGATCCCCCTCTCCTACCCAGCAGTGAATAATGCAATCAGAGTGACTGATTGTCAGGAGGGTGCGGAGTTAAGACTGCAGTTGACGTGTGTGTGCGTATGTCTGCGTGTCCACACACACACACACGCACACCTGGTGCTCGGCATATGACTCATCTAATGCCCACAGTGCTTCCTCTCAGACCAGCAGAAATTCATTCAACCTGCAGATTGGTGACATTGAGTGACCAAGGCTGTGACATTATCAGCCTTTAACCTTCTTCACATCTAATGGATGACACATTAGGATTATATTGATGTGGCATTAAACATGTATGATAAACAGTGTGTACGCACATTGTAAGGCCTGGGTATCAAACCTCAATACAGTCAGAAACAATTGTAGCATTATAGCATAGAATAAGAAACTTTCAGGTAGAGAAAAATTGGATTTTTTTCAATTCCTGAACTTGTTTACTTGTTAAATTTGGATAATTATTAATTTAAAATAATAATTTTGTCAATTTTAGACTTTAGACTAAGAAATGTTCTAGAGATTCTACAGCCATGCTAGCGGCTCTGTGAGGCTATACGTAGGAACAATGGTGCTTTGAGCTAAACGCTAATGTCAACATGTTTTGTCACTGTGAGTGTGCTAACATGTTCTAACATGCTCACATGACATGCTGGTATTTAGTAGGTGTGTTTACCATGTTGACCACCTTATTGTATAGTGTATTAGCATGCTAACATTTAGCAGCTAGTCTACAGCAGTGGTTCTTAAACTTTTTCAGGTCAAGGACCCCTAAAAAGACACAAGTGTATGAAACACAGAAAGTTTATGTAACCCACGACCAAAACAGTCATACATTCTGTCATTGTGTTACTTATGGATGGAATTATAGTGAAAATAAATTATTCCCTGTCTTGCTGGACCCCTGGGGACCCCGGACCCCACTTTGAGAACCACTAGTCTACAGCTGAGCATGGTGGGAATGTCATCAGTTTTGCAGGAGGATGTCATGAACCAAAGTATTGGTCAATTTAAAAGTTTGACCTGATGATGACGTTAGGATAAAGGTTATGTTATCATCAAATTTATAACAAGTCATCCTGAGGGAAACATGAATGTCTGTGCCAAATTTCATATGAATCCACTCAAAACCACAAATGTCAAGCGCATGGTGGAGCTAGAGGAAATGTCTGGGGATCACCAAAGTCCTTAAGATTCATCCTCTGGGTACCATGGCTATCTGCACCAAATTTTATCTTAATATACTTATATCTTTTTTTAAAGATTATTTTTTCAGGCTTTTTGTCTTTCTTTGACAGATAGTGTGGAGACAGGAAACTGGGGAGAGAGAGAGGGGTACAACATGCAATGCGGGTCCCATGGCCGGGAGTCGAACTGTGGATGTTGCAGTTTGGTGGTATGTGCTTTAACCATTAGGCCACCAGGGTGCCCTGTTAATATATTAATATATTCCATTCTGGATCAAAGTGGCAAACTGACCAAGTGACCGCAAAGATGGAATAATACCCAGCACTACATGTTATAGAAGTTAATACACATTTTGTTACTGATGAATGACTGCTCTGACCACACTTCTACTACAACACACTAGACCACACACACACACACACACACACACACACATATACATACAGTATATAATGTAATCTGACTGCTCATGTTGTTGGCCAGAATCATAATATTATGAAGGCTGACAACTTCCTCCTTTCTTCCCTGGGCTTACTGTACAAGCTGGAACCCAGACAGCCCTTCCCCTTAAAACTGCTCTCTAGTGTCACTACACAAAACGTAATGAGGGCTTTGCTGTGCCAGTTCTGCTGAGAGCGCTGCGATACACTCAAAGAGCATGTGGGTACAGAGGTCCAGGCCAAAAGACTAAGACAAGAGGGATGATTCCAGTTCATTAAAATATGGATATTATTTCTGTTTTGGCCATCGCTTCTATCGGTTATGATAAAACAGAATGTGGGATTAACACTTAAAAAAAAGTAAGACAGACAATTACAGGTTTTCACCTCAGTGCAAAATCATCTGCTTAAACTGTGACTTGCTAACAACCTGTCTGATCACCTGACTGCTCTTGTTTCTTGCCCTTCTTGTTTTAGTGATGCCACCATGTTCCCAGATCAATTCCCCTCTTGTAAGTTAATGGAGTGGACAAAATATTAGGAACACCATTCAATATAATGCACCCCAGTACACCAACACCACCCACTATGACTTCAATAATAAACAAAGTAGAATTATCACCTTTCTGAGAAAAACCTGAAAAGGTATGAGCTTCGTGAATGTAGGATTTATGGCTGAGCTGTTGTATTGGATTGCATTAGATTGCACAGGTGTACCTAATGAAGTGTCCGGTCAGTGTATGTGTGGCCTGCACTTTCTTTCGGAGATTCATTTTCTTTGACTTTGACTGGCTGTCCTCTCAGGCAGTGGGTGGGAGGACAGCGCCTCCCATGCATGGATCACCTCTGCGTTGCTCTTTGCCTCTCTCCTGTCTGCGTCTCTCTGTCTCCTCATCTATCTCTGATGTTCCTAGAGACTTCAAACACTTTTTTAATTGGATACAGGTCAGCCAATAGCTGGACTTGGCTGAATGGACTGGCGTTATCAGTGTCTAGGCAGATGGGTTGCAGCTGTTCAGGTTATTTCTCAATACGAAGAAGAAAAAAAAAGGACAGAGAAAGAGGCCTGTGTGTGAGGTAGAAGGTTAGAGAGGGGAGGGAGGGGGAGGGAGATGGTATTGATAAGGAGGCATATGAGGAAACCCTCCTTTTTCCTGTGGGCGCCGGGCGATAGATTATAAACTTATCTGGTGGAGAGCGAAATAAGGAAACATTGCTGGCCGTCCCCTCGGCGCAGGAGATGAGTTTAAGATAAAGCTGCTTCTCAATCACTGGGACGCTGTCTGCCATGTGTCTCTCACAGTGTAGGGGAGGCTGTGATGCACACAGAGAAGCTCGGTTAGACCGCCTTAAACACTCTCACCGGCCCCAAGCCTCCTTGCTATATGCCGCTGCAGCATGTAAGGCTACAGGACACAATCATTGGCAGTGCTCGATCCATCCATCACACTATCAGCAATCTAGTAGGTGGGGGGCTGGAGGGGGGGGGGGGATGGTTGGGGCGTAATAAGGAGGAAAGAATGAGAGAGAGTGGTGGCTGACAGGAACAGGATTGGTATGCTGTGTGACTGAGATATGAATTTTTTCCCACCCAAACTAAAACACAAAATTTCTCTCTGTTTTTCTTTACCAGCAGCATTTCTTTCCACCTTCTGCTCATATTAAGGCCATGACACAGCGCTTTGGCTCTGACAAATATCCTGTTGCAACGGTTTAGGTAAACAAGGGCCTTGTCAATCAGCAGGTCTTGGATGAGTGACGGGTTGGGGAGGCGGTAGAGGTGGAGGTGGTGTCGGTATAGCTGAGGTGTTGGGAGATGGGGGAAGGGAGCCGATTACAGTGAAACCTACAGTGTTTCCGTGAGCCCGGAGAAACGGCCGGAGAGACCCGGCGCCAGAGCAAAATAAAGGGGAACGAAAAGAGAGGAGTTTGGGAGAGGAAACTGGAATGTCAGTGAGAGACCACGGACCCTGCTCTCCCTCCCTTCCTCTCTCTTCATCTCCTCCTCTCCCCTCAGCGGACAAGCAGACAGTCGGAGCTGAGCCACGGCGATCCCGCTCCTCACTGTTGCCACGGAGAGAGAGGCGAGGGAAAGCAGTCTGACTGCAGCTGGATTTGAGGGTCATTTGAAGAACACAACCAGGCAAAACAGAGACGGGCTCCATTTTCAGTTCATGCCAGGGAACCAGAGCCCTCTCTCTCTCCCCATCTCTCTCTCTCTCTCGCCTCACCCCCCCCCTCCCCTCCCCTTCTCCTACACAACAGCTAAATCAATAGAAATGACAACGCAGTTGGAAGGTCATTCGCGAGCACAGCGAGCTCTGTGGTGGAATGCTTGCCGATACGTGGCAGAGAGAAGCGATGGAAAAACAAATACACATCCTGCCAGCTCTCCTGCTTGTCTGTCCTGCTCTGGTCCAGCTGGAGAAAACGTACGGAGCTGCTACACAGTTTCTCTCTCCTTCCTATACAATAACATGCAAAATGGAGCTGAGTGTTGTGCTGCTTTTACAGAGGATACATTGTTTCCATAAGCTTTCTATCAGCTGTTACCCTGTAACACAAACACACACACACATACAGTCGTCTTTATGTTTGACAGTTTGAGAATTAGGTGCACGTGTTACACTTGCTAAATCCTGAAAATGCTTCTCCCCCTCACTAATGAGCTATCAAGCATGGTCAGACACGGTGCCTTCACAATACACAAACACAACCGCTAGAAGATTACTGAGGCTAGTCAGAGCTACAGTAACCACCAGCACACACACATACACACATACACACATACACACAGAAAGCAGCAGCAGCAGCAGCAGCACGGGAGCTGAAAAGCGTTCAAAACACACAGCGACATAACACAGAAAGAGCAGAGTTTGCTCGTGTTTCACTCACAGAATATTCAATGGTCCCTTTGGGTCTCTGGAACGACATGCGCCTCCCATCCTTCTTCTCTGGAGTCTTCTTCTGGCCGGTATCTGAAAGCAAGCGAGGCAAGGTACGCATTACATTCATGTTCCTCTCTCCCCAGCTTGTCACAAGCTGCCGTTTCCCAGCCCCGTGGGTAGACAGCTCATTCGTCAACAGTGAGTGAGCCAGCCAGTCAGCCAGCGATGTGAGCTGTGAGCGCCGGACCACTTTCTCTCTCTCTCTCTCTCTCTCTCTCTCTCTCTCTCAATCCCTCTCTCTCTCCTTCTCGCTCTGCTTCTACCCTCCTGCTCTCGCTCTCTCACACCGTCCTCTTCTCTCTCTCTCTCTCTCTCTCTCTCTCCGTTCTCCTTCTAGCCCACCATACAGAGCAATGACAGCCGCTGAGAGCAGTTCACCTTGCCTTCCTTCCCCTGTTGCCTCTCACAGCAGACAGAGACCAGGCTGACCTCCATCAGGGCGCCGCTCTGGATGCGAGGCTGGGAGGACTGAGAGGAGGAAAGGAAGACGGATATGATTGGGAAAGGGGGGTTGAACTGGAGGGTTGGATGAAGGAGAAGGGAGGGTTCAATGCTACGTATTTGTTGGGTAATGGGGGATGTTGCATGGAGAAGTGGCAGCTGAAGAAAAGGATGAAGGGTGAAGGTGTGCACTGGCAGAGTTGGTATTAGCTCCAGTTGTTTTTAGGCATTTTTAAAGGAATATTAGCTACTTTTTATGAAAGATCCTGGAAGATACATAAAGGTAAAAGTTGCGGAAGGCAGAAGTGAGGTTCCAGGGTGGGTGGTGAGATGAAGCAAGGCAGGAGATAGAGAACAGGAGGAGGTCACAGCTGGGGGCTTCAGTGTGAGAATGAAAGAATACGATATGGAAGAAATGGGTGGATATGTGAGTGCAGAAGGAGAAAGAAATGGAGGACAAATGGTGACAGAACAAGAGTGAAGGGAGATAAAGGCTGGGTGATGCTGGAAGATGGAAATGAAGGCAAGAGGGTGGATGGAATACTGGGGAAGGAGATGAAAGAAGAAGAAGACAGAAGATAGGATGAGAGATGAAAGAAACCGGAAGACTCTTGGGAGTGCAGGCGATCTAGAAAAAGGGGCTGACGTTGGTCTTTGGGGCTGAGAACAAGGAGCATGGGCAAATAGGATTGAAGAACATATAGCCTATAATAAAGCCTTGGATGTGAAGGGCAAGAGAGGAGATCTTTAAGCCTGACAGTTGATTGGAGGAGGTCACCAATCTGAGATGAATGTCAACCCCGTGCCCTCAGATGCCTCCCTTAAATGTTTTTCTTTTGTGGGCGTTGCACATGACTAATGAGTCCCTTTCTTTGAGTCTTTCTCATCAGGCATCTCAGATAGCTCACAAACATGAGTCATACACCGGTGTTGCTATTTTTGGGGCTCAGGACTACCTCACAGAAAGTGAGAGGGAGGAGGAAATCAGAGCCGCTTCAGGTGTAAATATTAGACTGGTTAAGCTGATACTGTGAGTTCAGTTCATGAAATGTAAGCTGAGGCTAGAAAACGGAAATGGACGCAATACTGACACAGTCATATCAGATTCATCTACGCTTTTATGATATTATTATAAAACAGATTAAATATGTGCTCTTCCTGGTTTTAAAGGCTATGTTAATGTGAATTTGTTTAATATTAAAGCAGAGGTTCCCAAACCTTTTGGTTTCTAATTTCATAATATAAAGTAATGACGTCTTGTGACCCCTTGTCACATGTTGCATATGTATTAAGCCATGAGGTGTTAAACCAAAGATTGATTTTCCCTCCTAAGATCGCTAATTAGATTGATGATTTTAAAGGTCTGAGGATGCCTGAGGAAGCCAACATGTCCAGTATTTTACAAGAAAAGCAAAGAAAAAACAATGATTAGTCCTAAAAAACATAACTTTGATTCATAACTTCGATCAATTTATGACTCCTTAAGTCGTCAGTATGCTCCAATCAAAGTGCTCATCAGATGGTTGAAAAACACCTTGGATGCGTCCGACAATTTCTGTAACATTCTGAAACCGACAACATTCACGCCCACATAACACACAATGAGTGGCCAGGTGTTTAAGGATCTGTTTCATTCTTCACATGAAACTTTTCATGCAACGCTGCAACACTTGAATATCAAGGCGTTCTCCCGGGAAAACAGTGATATTTAATTTCGCTAACACTTCCCGGCTAGGGTAGTGTATAAAACAACATGTAGCTTCATGAAAACCTTGGGTAAGGAGTTGTATTGAGTGAGAATACAATGGCTGCACACACTGTGGGTGTATGCCAAATCAATTATTCAGAATCCAAATGCAAACCTTGGAAGGATGATTACTTTCAGTGGGGGGAACACAAACCTGATCTGTGAATTGTGGATGACTGCGTTGCTATTTAAAGCAAACACGTCATAGCTGTGATTCCATGCTTTACTGTTATGAAATATAATCTGCAGTGTCTCTGTCCTGCAGTGTTTTAATTGCAGGTCATGCCAGTGTGGCAGACTACATGTAACCCGAATCCGTTAGTGAACAGCAGAGGTGTTGATCTGCTTCGTTAGCGGCGGAATTGCAGAGATGATAAAGATTGGTGCTGTGTTTGTGCTCATGTCGTAGCTTAAACACAGCGGTAAACACTGAACTAGTGCGGGATGAGCACAGTCAGGGTTAACGCAAGACCAAATACCTCACACTCCCAAATAATACGGAATGAGAGGAAGAGGAGAGAGCGCTACAAAGAGCAAGACAGAGCCAATGAGAATAACAGATATGTATTAGCAGCTGCAGGGGTGTTTGCACATGATGAGGCAGTGATTGGTCTAAAATTAAACCTCACCAGGGATGGCGGCACAAGAAATGGGCATTTTATTCACACTCCAGACACACAGCGGAGCTCAACACCGGGGCATCTTCAATAACAAAGGCTCTGGTTGCATCCCGCTCCACAGGCAACCAGGAGCATCTGTTGTCTCTAAATAAGCCCTGCTTCTATAGAACAAAGCTATTTCCTAAGTCCACAAACCACAGCCTGTTTGTTTCATGTCATCCATCCGCATTCAGTGATGTATTGGAGTTTTGATTTTTCAGTCAAGCATGTTTTTACTGTCAATATCCAGACGGATTGTATTTCAACTGATTTTTTTCTGTTCCGGTAAACAGTATTGTTTTCGTTCGTAATATATTGCACATCATGCACTGAGACAGATAAAACATACTCGAAATGGCAGAATCTGGAGCAGTGGGAGATGCAGAGACTGCACCAGAAAGGCGTGAAGAAATGGGCCTGTGGCCACTGCCAATCTAGATAAAGTAAACGCAGTTATCTTTGCTGAACAGCGCAGTGGAAAAATGTCTAACAGAGGTGAGCCGAGGCACTAGTTATCTAATTTGTTGTTCAACCAAGTAAAACAACAGTTACCACAGCGCATGTTATTTTTTACTGTAGTCGCTTCCCATAAAGAACATTTTACTTGGCTCATTAATGGGCTGCATTACAATAACACCAGGTCAACTGTGAGAGAAGCTGTGTGACTCGCGCATAAACTGAAAGGAGCCGCTGTGTGTCGGGAAAACAAAGGCTGCCTCTCTCCAATCTGGGATGTAAACAGTCACAAGAAGTCATGCCTCTCTGAGCAACTTAACGGAAAAAATGTGTGACAATGACTGCATCCGAGTCGCGGCCCACCACACTGCCTCGTGGCGACACAACGCTGCAGACAAGAGCACAGCAGGTATCAGTGTGTGTGTGTGTGTGTGTGTTTTTGGTGAGGGGGGGGCCAGTCGTCCTCACTGAAGGTCCACAGCAAAATATGATTTGTTTTATGTCACTGCAAATGATCACAGTTATAGGATATGTAAATGTCTTTTCCTCTCACCTTTCTGCCATGTTTATGTTTCAAAGCGTCTATGTGGGGTCTGGAACATAAAAAGTGTGATGAACCCCCCGCTGAGTGACACATTCCTGAAGTGAAGCTTCTTGAGAACAAAAGAAAATATAGAAATAATTAATTTAATAACTGTCTTTTCTCAGCATGAGAGAATCAGTTTTATATCACATTAACACTTCATCCTATTCACACTTTTTCTCTTTTTTTCTCTCAGTTTTTCCATCACAAACACTGATGAAGGGCTACAGCCCTAAAAAATGCCTCAATCAACAAGTATTAGGCAGTTGTGCACTGAGGAACTCGCGCAAGGACATCAATGTCAAGTCAGAAAACAGGCTAATAAAGCTTGTTTAAGAGCAAAACTACTCACAAATAATCCACAGATCTCACACTCTCTCTTTAATGCTGCCATTTATGTGTGTCCTCTGTGATTAAGCTCTAACTAAAGAGAAAAAAAACAAACAATGACATGTGTCTCCTATACGGCGCACAGCTACTATGTATACCTCTGGGAATAGTGTGACTTAATAAATCCAACAGCTGCAAAGGAATTGAAGAAAATGGAATGATTCTTTTGAAAAAAAAAAAAAAAAAGTCACGGATGGGAAATCTTTAGCAGCTTGGATATTCATTTCCAATCGTTTTGGACAAACTAAACACAAATGCTACTGTATTTGACTCTACAAACATGCTGTGTTCTGTACCCGCGCAATCTGTTGAGTATGAATCACGGCTGCTAAATATATAGTCCCCCTCTCTTTGTACACAGCCATGACAAACTGAAGCAGGCAGGGAATATGAGCGTCAACAACTATCTGACTAACATTCCCTCATGGTCTGATAGAATACACAAGCAGCCAATTTCCCTCTGCTCTCTTGTTTTCCGTGCCTGCTGGCTATGCAGCTCTCCCCAGATGTTATTTTTAGAAAAACCCCTAAACAGTAGTGGAGGCAAGAGCTCTGGACCACAGCCACGCTGAACAGGTGTTGTGCGGGACTACTTGAGAATGCTGCTGGAGACTTTCCTCAAAAGTTGGTGAGGGAGGGAGGACGGATACGGACTCACTGGCTTATAATGGAGATATAATCACTGCTGCTGATTCAACGCTATGGTCACTTTTGAGGATATTTGTGGTCTATTATCTTGAGTCACGTCGTTAACTTTAGTGATGAAATGATTACTGATTTATTGATCGACAGAAACGACCATTAGCAATAATTTTATTTGACTAAATCGCATTTAATCATATTGATTAATTACTGTAGGGTTGGGTTGACACTATATACGGTGAAATGATGTGATATATTTGCCAACTGTTGAAGATTTGCCACATGGTTAT
Source organism: Thunnus thynnus (assembly GCF_963924715.1). Lineage (NCBI taxonomy): Eukaryota > Metazoa > Chordata > Actinopteri > Scombriformes > Scombridae > Thunnus > Thunnus thynnus. The sequence goes on along the minus strand of NC_089526.1, from coordinate 28,437,484 downwards.
ATCTCTGGAACTATTGTAGGTAATGTTCAGTTAATTATTAGGATTTCTTTATGGCAATATTGCTTTCATATAGGATTTTTGTGTGTGTCTGTCTATGAGTTGTGCTGCTGACGCTGTGTACTGAGCCTTTTTTTCATCCTGTACTGAAAACAAAATCTGCTGACAAGTTGCTCGGCCATTAGTCGAGTGATGAGACGATGCTAACGTGCTGATGCTAAGCAGGTATACGGTGCTTACAGTATCATTTTCACCATCTTAGTATAGTGTGTTGGCATGCTTAAGTCCTATTAGCGCTGTGTCGGCTACCATGCTTCTGTTCAAGTACGCAACATCCGATTGGTGACGCTTCCCGGTCAGCTTGCTCTCATTGACTATTGCGGGTTTCTGCTCAATATTCAATCGCTGTTACTTTCACACTACAGGCTTTCAAGCACAGTTATAATACTAACAATGCTAAAAACATTTCCAATGTGTGCATTTGTGGATTTTTAGGCATTTATTTTTTGACATTCTATAGACTTAATTAATCAACTGATACAAATAACTACACATTAAATTGATATACTGATAAACTTATACATGTATCATGTTCTTTGGCTTTTATATTTGCGTGAACAGAATACGGAAGCACATTCTGGACGTTAATGCACATTAAATAGGTTGTGACTTCAATGTCTGTTGGCATTAAAAGGAAGTGAACGACATCAACAACCCTCTGGCACAGTTTATGATTTCACAACACTAAACTATATTGCTGTGCCATTTGCTTTTCTGGTTTGAGGGCAAACGGTGTTGTGACACTCAGAGCAACATCCTTCACTGCTGAGTGGTTGAAAATTTAGGAGGGGGGGAGAGAGAGGTCAGAGTAAGGGTCAGAAAGAATGTTTCAAAGTCAGAAATATCTGCACCTGGTTAAGTAATGTTTGAGTCATCTGGTACTCAAATGACCTATCATAGTCATCCAGCTACACTTACACAAAGAGACTGATCGGTCAATATTTGCAATGAAATAATTACTCAAATAAAACAGGATTAAAAAGTGCTGACTATTGCAGTGACAAACTGGCTTTAAAGTAAAGCTGGAGGTGCTGTTGTCATAACACCAAGTTGTCAGAGGGACATGACAACTTTATCACAATGAGGAGGAGCTGCAAGGTTCAAATGCCTTCTTCCTCATATGCAAAGGGAAGTCATCTATTATGTACTGTCAGCTACCGTACATTATCATATACCATAAGCAAAGTGTTAATGTGCTGTGATTCAGAGAGCTGAGAGTTCACTGATAGTGTGTGGGGAGTCTCGCTGGTGCCAGGGCTCGTGTGTTGATGCTACAGACGACATGCTGTTTGAGAGAGCGTAATCTCTCACTTCATGTTTGGCCAAGGACAAAAACACAGTCAGAAACACAAAGTCCTCACTGAACTCCATAATGTCAGCGCAACATGCAAACTGATTATCTTATTTCATCCGCTGAAGGGAGTGGGCACCACCTTCATAAAGCTGGACACATGGTGTACCAGGTTTAAATAACCACATCACATTTTTTTCTCTCAGGGCTGCAGGAAAATAATGACACTTATGGATCCTCTAATTACGTCTGATATTGCAAGTTGTGAGTAGATAAAGTCGATGTCTCATACGAACAACAGCTAACGTCAAACACTCCCGCAATCTCAGAAGACTACTGAAAAGAGGGAAAGAAACAGGCCATTATATCTGTGGAACTCCTCTATAGTGCTAGCTGCAGTCTCTCCATTGTAATGAATGTACAGTATATGGGTCTAGTGGAGCTGTCAACTTCAACACAGAGAACACAGTGTGACAGGCAACACCCCTTTGCCAACACTCTCAGTACCACTCAGCTCTATACTACACTGCCAGCCTCCAGCCTATACACCACTCAGCTTTTATGGGAAACTTTGCTGAACTGCAGTTTTGTGTGTGTGTGTGTGTGTGTGTGTGGGCATGTCCATGCTAGAACAGGCGGGCTCTGGATCTGCCCTGTCATCTCATTAACACTCTCCCCATGTAGACTAATCACAGTCCCGTTGTGTCGCTGGTGATGTGGCTTAAATTCTTTACACTGCGAGGTGCTTCTCTCTCCACATTCTCAACGTTAAAAGCCTGATCCGTACAGAGGTGTGTTATTGTTGATGCGCGCTCGTTACAATTAATATTCTGACAGCGTGCACGTGACTATTTCCATAGTGACGAACCTGGCGCTTAAAAAGAGAAAAGGTGTTATTAAAAAAAATAAAGAGTAGTAAACCTGTGTGCATTATGCAGCAGTAATTTCAGCTTGTGGGAAGATTGCTCCAAATCACACGGTTGTGAATGAAAAGGAGAAGCACTTCAGCTGCCATAATGCAGTCATAATGATATATTGAATGTAAAAGGGTCATTAAATAGAGTGTTAACAATGCCTGTGTTAGCTTGTAGTCTGTAAAGAGTTATAGTTGTTCTTATAGGGAGAAGTGCAGTACATGAACACTATACAGGTGTGTCACATACTGTCTTTGTTACTGTGTTCACAAGTCAAGTGCTGAAACAATGAATTGATTAATAAATTAGTCAATCAATTCGTTAGTATGAATTTTGAATGATTACTTGTTTAAATCATTTCTCAAACAAAAGTGTGAGATTCTGGTTCTAGTTTCACAAATGTTAAGATTTGCTGTTTGTTATCACTGTACAATGAATATCGTTGTGCTTTGGACTGTTGGTCAGACAAAACAAGCAATATGAAGATCTATCCACATCTTTTTTTATTTCTAAGTGAAGTGTGTCTGATGTATAGCTGAAATCATGACGTCATTAGCCTATTAGTTGGACAGACATTTTATTGGCAACTATTTTGATGACTGATTCATTATTTATTTATTTTTAGCAAAAATGCCAGAAAATGTACTGCCTCCAGCCCCTCATATGTAAATAAATGCTTGTACAAAACAAACAATATGAAGTCGTCATCTCAGGCTCTGATAAACTGCGATGGGCATTTTTCACTATTTTCTGATGTTTTATTGAATTAAACAATAAAATAAAATAGCAAATAAAAATAATCATCAAATTAAATTTGCAGTGCTAGCATCTCAAACTGTCAAGAACTGAAATGCCTCATCAAATGTCCTTACCTAATCTCGTTGACCTATTCTTTGATCAAATAGATCCTGATTTAAATCAAAATTTTGATTTTGATTTTCCAGTTCTAGACAATTTTATTAAGGAAAAGTCCTCGTGTACATAGCTGCTTGTGTACAGAAAAAACACGTTGGTTGTTTCTGTTAAATGAGTTTTGTAAAAAAAATAAAATAAAAATTTACATTTCTCAGAATAAGGCATTGAGAAAGTATTATTTTTGACACATTGGTTTTGAATAAAAGGCATTCATACATATATTCATGAGTACCTTGGAATTTTGTAACACTGTGAAGGGCACTTTTCATTTTCTCAAATTTTCCTAAACAACGTATGTATTATTTGTAAAAACACGACAGGTTATTTAACAATGACAACAACAATCAACTGCAGCGCTACAGAAGTGTGTGTCCATACACAGACGTAGGCTAACACCATGATGAAAAAACCTCCTGCACAATGAGGCACAATAAAACTGCAACAGTTGCTTTCTCACACAGTGGAAGTACTTTGATCCACAGTTGATGTGCGGCTGAAAAAGGAGGTCCTGATTGAGCACCTCCTCCTTCTCCTCCTCTTTGCTGTCACACACACATTCAGACTCCGGCCTCACTAATCACACTGTGATTCCTCCAACCTTTGGCGTTATTTATGTTATTGCGCTGTGAGCAATATTTCTTTGCAAGTCAAAGTTGGGGGGTGTGTGTGTGTGTGTTGGGGGGGTAAAAGGGGACATGATGAATGGTATGGCTGAGGTCTAACTCTGCATTGGCTGGATCGATGGCGATGATACATATACATAATGTACGCTCGCTGTAGCTTCCACAACAACTCTGTGATTCATCTTTACCATGACAGTACTGCAACGCTGCGACTGATCTGATGTGTGCTGATCTGCAAAAGGGCATTAATGACCAATGTCCATTTGTTATTATTATGTAATCACCCCTAATGAAATAATCTTTGGATTGAGAGAAAATTCATGGTAGAAAACGGAGCATGGGCGGTTGGGCGTGAGCACACTTGTGTCGTCCACCTTTGTGGTATAAAAGCGCATCTTTATCCGTTTTCGTCGCCCCGTTGAGCCCTGGTACTCTGCATCACAGCAGCAACACTAACCTCTCAGGTTACAGCTCCAATCAATAGCAGGAGAAGTGATGAGCTCAGCTATGAGAAACACAAACTCTGCATTATCAGATCTTCTTATTGAGCCAAAAGCCAGAAGGGTTTTGTTGAGGAGTGAAGATTTGAACAGTCTCCTGTTCAAACTGAGTCGTAATACTTTCCTCTCTGCTGATGGAGAACCAGGGTGATACTCGTATATTCAAAAACATGTTGCACATGATAAGAGGTGCATTAAAATTGGTGGCAGAATGGATTTAAGTACATTTACTCAAGTACTGTGTTTAAAGCAGGCCTGTGTAGTGGCCATAAGTGACAATTAGGGGATAGTGGTAAATGCTGACACAGTAGCACAAGAAGTCTTAAAGTCAGCAAACTCACTCAGTAAAGTGAATCATAATAGCAGTATCTACCTAGCAAGTCTGCTAACATTAGCCACCATATGGTAGTAGTCATACCAGACCAAGTTAGGCTGTGTCAGCAAAAGTCCTGAGTGTGTTGAAATGAGTGTGTGTGCGTGTCATTCGTCATGAATTCTACTTTTTATCTGTGAGAGAAGGATGTGCCATTTCTACTTTCAAAAGTTACATGGTTGTGTTTCAGGTGCAATTTAAACAAAAAAAAAAACTCTCAGAGGGAAATATTGTACTTTCAGTGAGACTATGTAACCAAAGAAGACACATTCATCCTATTACAAATGAAAAGTCTAAATTATAAGAAATAAAACACATCATACAGACTTACTTGGTCTGGTTTGACCAATAGTTTATGTTGGCTGAAGACAGCTAATGTTAGCCAACTTCAGATAGATACTGCTTTGTAACTGACATTACTTAGTTCATTTGTTTAGTGAAAGTCAATTATTGATTTAGTTCAAAATTCATATTACTGCTTACTTTGCAGATAAGAACTTTGCATATAAAACATATGACCTGGACCAGCTGCAACATTAGAATGATGTTTGCATGTTAAGGCCTCAGTATTTAAGATAATATATCAATCCATTAGTATAATATTTAGAGTTATGTAACACTCTGAAAGGGGCCATGCATGATAAATCATTGTACTTTTGATATGTGCGTACGTTTTGCTAACAGTACTTCTACTTGTAATCAAGTGTATTACAGTATTGCTACTTTTCCTTAAGAGATCTGGAAACTCTGCCAACTACTGCGTTAAATAAAGCTGATCAGCAAATTTCACCCGGTGACATGAGTATTGCAAAATGCTCCTCAAAGTCTGCACCTCCAGTCTAAGCGCAGTCTGTAATGGCCAACAAGAAACAGAGGTTGTATCACCAACACGTTCCATCTGGCCAGACAAATCCGCTGAGATCAAGAGGAAAAAAAAAAATGAAGCGAGCGTCTCTTCAAATCCATCTGCATGACTAACTACTACACGGGGGGGGATGAGACTTGACAACTTGATGAACTGTCTCTCTGCTTAGCAATAAAACAAAACCCATCTTACAAACAGTTTTAGTGCCAAATGTTTATCCTTGTCAATAAAGCGAGCTTAGAGGGAGACGATGCCAAAAACACAGTTGAGAAAGAAAGTGTGAGTGAAACATCAGCTTCCTGACTCCAACCATGGGCGGTCAGGAGTTGTAACGCACATTTAAAACCACAGGTAAAAACAAACCAGATAGGAGCGCTTAGTCAAACATCCACAGTTACTGAAAGAGGAAGGAGGATCTTTGACCTCAGTGAAGGCCTGTGGCTGTGTGGTCGGAGCTGAGATCACAGTGGATATCACAGCAGTTACTCCAGGAAACTGAAAATACTTCTGGTGTAGAAGTCGGTTTGTAAAACAGGATGGTTCATAGTAACATGTTACCATCTATGAGCAGAATGCTTAACAACCATACAAACTGTGATGATTACCTCATCCCAATGTTAAAATAACCACAGCTGTCATTTGTCTTATATTCTTGGGAGTTACACAAACAGAAGATGCTACATCATTTACACTAATGCTTGTGTAAAGCTGTTTAACAGTAGTGAATGCCTGCTTCTACTCATGTCTACTCTTGTGCCCAGAGGGTTCAGCAAAACTCAAACTGTGTTTTCTCCCTCGCCACAATCATCCCAGACTACATTTAGCTCAGCTTGCAAATATTTGTATTGGCTTTTTTGAGGAGTGCTGTAACCTTTTATTGCTCAACATGACAGGTTAATCTTTTATAGAAAACAACCTGTCATTATTGTCACCCTGCTTGCTACTAATGTGACTCAGCTGAACTAGAGTAGTGATCTCTGGTGTGGTGAACTTATGCTTTACCAACCGGTCTTCGTCAGGCTGTGGCAGATATAAAGTAGAAAAGATTTTCATTTGCCTCAAAGCAATTATGTTCCCCACAGACTCCGTTTTTGAGAGTGTTTGAAGAGTTCGTATTTCATCTTGAGAAATGACATCACCGGGTGTTCCCTCAACCTCCTGCAGGAGAGTGACAGAATCATCTGTACACTTGATCAAATGTCTCTTCACACCGGCTCCCCGCTGATTAGCTTATAAAAGGTAGTGAAATCCTTCCCGACCTGAATCAATGAAAGAAAGAGCCGCTCTACTCGACGCCCCATGATTAACACAGTCTAAAGAAAAAAAACATAAACAGGAGGTTTTGCAAGCGGTAAACCCAAATACCAGCTTCAAAAACAACCTTTTAGAAAACTGCAGGTGAGGTCATATCCGTGCTCTTTTACAGTCTGTGGTTTTATTTGTGTGATGTACTTAGAAGTAGGGGAAATTAGTAGCGCAGGTGTGGAGTCCTTGGTAACAAGAGCTGCATGTTACTCGCTGGGTACTTTTTTTCCAGCTTGAGTGATGGAGATGCAAAAGATGCGGTTGAGTCACTCAGAACAGATCTTAATTACCTTCACTTAAACATCAACTGTGTTCAGCATTTGTGCTCATCATCTGGCCTCTTTCAAACATCTGCTGTTGAAATATCCTCCCACCGATCTCAGAATCGGCAATCACGACATATAGAGTGCTCCTGAGATTATTTAGTCACACGTATGTCTAATTTAGAAGCTTTGAGGGCTATGACTGTGCTGTTTATCTTGTCCCAGTCCTCTACCATCATACAGATAACAGAGTCTCATGTGTCTCTATTTTCATCTGAATTTGTTTTTTTATTTCTAAACTGACCTCCTTTCTAGTTTCCCCTCATAGGACATGCATCATTCTGTTAGTGGGACAGACTGTCACCATTCTGGTGATAAAGTCCTTGGAGAAAGATACAGTGTCTGTATGGTCCTCGGTACTGTTGAGTCCTGAAACATAAACCGGTGTGGACAAAGCATCCTTGAAAAGTCAAGGAACAGTCATTTAGTTCAAACCCTGAGCACACTTCTCTAAGTGCTAAGCAGGTGTACGGCGCTGCGGTCCGGTGAGCCCAATGGGACTCCTGCCACTTAAGATCCCTTGACGGAGCCGTAACGAATCCCAGGAGTGTCTCATAATGGCATGCAGGGCGAGCAACATGCTGATACAAACTGCTCAAGGACTTTTTGGAAATTAAAGTGATTAAAATCACCTATTACAGTGCTGAGAGGATCAGCAGATTGCAGTTTCTGAATCAGCCCGATAATTGCGGCGGAGCTGGTGTCAGCCTTGGGTGAACGTTAACAGTGACAAATACTGTAAGTGAGCAACCCGGGGACAGAAGGAACCCAGAGACGCAGAAGGGAGTTCAATGTCAGGAGGACAAAGCTGCTCTTGCACCGTGACACCGGCGCTTCATCTGCTATTAATATGTGTGCAGACAATCTGTTTGTGATATTGTGGTCATCTCACTGGAACAGTCTGAACAGAGTTTTGATCAGCGGTGCTTTAAAAATATGACAAATATGACTTAAAGCAATCCACAAAAGTTCCAAAATGACTTTCTCAGTGGCTGAATATTTCCGAAAATTATGAAGACCAAGACAAAATTACATGTAATGTTTCTTCTGGGCAAACTGCGTCACCACCACCGATTATTGATCAGTGGAACAGCATGAAACCTGCAGCAGGACTGTGTATCACATCACATGTGTGTCCACAAGTATGTGTCCAATAAAAAACACACAGAGGACAAACTCTAAAAATATTGCTCAATAGCATTACAGGGCACCTTTAAGTCAGAAGATTCAGTCTAAAACAATGTCTAGAAGTACAAAATCAAAAACTAGTTGCATTATTTTAACACCCATTTAGGGCTGCAAATAACTACTATTTCAATTAATCTTATCGTCTAATGGTTTTGTCTATAAATTCTCTGAAAATAATGAAAAATATCTGTTCTCATTTCTTAGAGCCCAAGCTGATGTCTTCAAATGTCTTGTTTCGTTGGATCAACAGTCCAAAGTCCAATATTCAGTTTTCTATCATCAAATAAAAGCTTCGAATTCTCACATTTCAGAAAGCGCAACCAGCTCATTTTTGGCTTTCTTCCTTAAAAAATGACTGAAGCGAATATTCAATTAACAAAATAGTTTAATAAAATAAAGTTCTGTCGATCTACTAATCAATTAAATTCTATTACTCACATGGACTGCGTTTCTTGCAACTCCTTTATTCTTTATTTGGATTCCCATTAGCTTCCACTAAGTGGTTGCTAGTCTTCCTGGGGTCCACACATGAGCAACAATTTTTTTTAAAAAGCAATTTAAAATCACATTGAGCAATAAAACAGAAATGATCAAACAAGCCAAACATATAGAACAGGAAATAAGCAGATTTCATCAATACATCTGAAGATTCCAGGGTTTGGAATACCTGTATCTCAAGGATGAGATTCCAGTTTTAGGGGTTTTTAAATAAAAACTTAACCATCATCTTTCCATCTATCCCATGTGAGAACACTTCTCAAAGTATTTAGTGTCATTTCTTCACAGGCTTCCTTAATCAAATCATATGAGAGAAAGTACATTAAAAGCATACACTACTGTATCTGTTCAACCGGTGTCACTTCACGGCACACCGAGTGTAGAGTCATGTGCTGCTGATTTCAGACATCATGATCGGAGGATGACCTGCAGAAGCATGCTGTGCTGCAGCATGTGGCTCAACGCCTGCGGGTGCAGCAGTACTGTGTTTAAAGTGAAGGTGCCTTACTGTAAATCCTGCCACCGTGTCTCTAATGGTGACTTTTGATCTCTCTATCGTGTGCATACTTTTGTCTTCTGGGAAGTAAGCCTTGTAAATCCTACTATTTTTGGCGTTCATAGTGAGTTCTTACAAGATTTTCCACTTTTATCACTGTTTCAATCCAATGCATGAGATACAGTATGTAACCAAAATACTATATAATCCAAGCTCAAAGGGCCACTCACTATCTTTTTAAGCTTATTCCCAAACGATGAAGAAGGAATACCTGAGATATGACAGCACCGACAACAAAGCATTAAAAAAAAAAGAAAACAGCAGCAGCAACACAATTCTCTTCTACACATCTGCCTCTGATTCTGATACAGTAACAACTTCTCCATCCTACTGTCTGGCCCTTATGAACTCACACTTTGACACAAATTCCCTCTGACTTTTTAAGACCTTTATCCAAACATTGCGGAAGTTTGATAATGAATTTGGTAATTCTGATGCTACAACTGGAGATAACCATTTAACAAGTCACTGACAGTGCTGGCAACCAGATGTTTACTTACACATACAGTAGCACCAAGCACTGTCTACTTCTTTCTTTGAAGGCATGATCCAGTTTGGAGCTTTCAACCGCATCTAACAGTCTTAATTCAGCAAATGGAACAGGCTCAGGTTGGTGTCATCACATGACTCAAGTGTGGGACCTCGGTCACATGAACACCAGTGTGTATAGCGGGAGATCGTAACCCCTGTCTGGGTTTAAGGATGGCATCTGATGTGACTGGCCTATGTGAGCTTTCCACACATTACTCTTAAGACTTTTATTCAGAGAGTGAACAACAGACCCTCAGTTTTATTAAACTACATCTGAAATATGAGCTTTACACTTTACTGGGCACAGAAAAGCCTCTGCTCCGGGTAACGTGATTTGAAGAATGCTGTCCCATTCCTCATTCAGCATTTGGAGCCCACTGCACCCTCCTACACTCAGGCAAGGATCATGCAGGTGACGTCAAAGTCTTTGAGGCTTCATTGCTTAGAGGTTAATGTGGACATTGGCGCCCTTTGTCAGCTTTCACCTTGTCATACTGGCCACCCACGGTTTACTCGTGCCCACCCTGGTCTCTAATATCCTCCTCACTTCTACTACCTGACTCCACATCTAGTTAGTCTCATTCTTTCCCCCCTCAGCGGGGCAGTAGCCTGCAGACACAAGCCGCCCCCACGGTCCACTCTGCTGGCGGAGAGAAAGGCACAGGGACTGCTAATGAACCTGACTGCCATCGGTGACGTTTCAAGAGCAGCGGAGTATGCATCTGATTAATCTTTGTCCTAATTAGATCGAACAATTAACCTGCCTGCCACCGAGCTCTGCAGCGTCATGACTCTGCATGAGCTGCGCGTTAAAAGGAGAGCAGGGTGAGGCGGTGCCCTCACACTATAAACTTTCTGTGTTTTCAGAACAACCAATTAATGCCAATTAATAGTGCAAAGCATTCTGTATGATATTTCTGTAGATCGCGTGGCCGAGAGCTCAGATCCGTTTCTGCTTTTCATTTCAATGGCCCTACATTTCTCCGCTTTTAATTCAAAGCCAGAGAAGGCACTGATGGGTCTCATAATAAATTATGTGTGAGAGGCAAAGCAGAAAGGGGGAGAAAGAAAAAAAAAAATCCAATCTTCATTAACATGGAGATACTCCCCGATGTGAAAAGCCTTGAGGACATGCTTATTCACTCACTGGCTGGATGGTTTGAGCATGCACTGCCTGCTGATCTGAAATATTTGAAATGCTTCAGTTGTTACCGTCAGTGTGTCCTCATAACAAACTGGACAGGCGGAATGCAACCACTGAGGACATGAACTTAGCCTGATTTGTTACAAATTAACATCAGTTAAGAAATAGGAAATCAGGCAGGGAAACAAGCATGAGACCCTGCTATGACTACACTGTCCAGGAAGTCTAGTGTTGCATGATATATTCACTTCCCACATACACCATACTTAATACTAACGTAGTAAAAGTACTTATACACCTATACTCAAAAGCTGACATGCATTCATCTCAAGTTCCATGTTAAGCATGGAAGATCATTCTCTGGTACATCATGAACATCTTCATCCACAGACTCTCTCATTATCAACAAACACACACATTACTCGACTGACTGACCCCTGACCTCCTAACTGTTACTCAAACCTGACTCTAGGTTTGACTATGGTGATAACTATACATCCCAGCACATCTCCATGCATGATGCCCTGAGGCAATGAACGAAAAAACACAATTTCAGCATAGAAATATGAATTTAAACATGTTAAAAAGTTTTATTTATCTTACCAGTTACTGGAACTGTGTCACATGTGTTACTTTACTTCCTGAAAGGTCTGCTCCACCCCTAGTCAAAAGCTCAAACCCACTTCAGCCCCTCATTTCATTGGACACAGACATGTCTTGTGATATCATACCTATAATTTTAATTAAAAAGTGTATAGGGGCGGTGTGAGGTCTGAAAGAGTAGTTTCAGACCCCCACGCCATTGAGGGTTAACGTGTTTGTTTTCAAGACACTGGCACAAAGTTACGTGTGAAGAGTCACTATTTCAGCTGACAGGCTGCTTGCTGGCAGCAACAGCAGGGTGTGTTTTGAGAGTTGCGAACTTCGTTCAAAGGTCTAACAGTTGAATTTAACTTGCTAATTCTTACGGCGCTGTATACAAATCTTTGAATGCTCGGGTGGATTCAGCATGATTTAGCTCAATAAAGTCGACTTTTCTGTGTCACGCTGCTCTACAAAAGGCACAGAACACATTTCAGTGGTAAAAGGCTGGCAAAATCGTTGCTAAAAGTTGAAATGATATTAGAATATGCCGTATTTAATGTATAGGACTTCGCCGAATTTAAGGGTGACAACTTAACTACAGTTAATATCTGGTTGTTAAACTGTGTCCCAACCGGTCAGCGAGTTATTCCTAAAGCTAAGTTAATACGGTTGATTTTTTTAAGGGAGTTTGGCGCAGCGCTCTGCAGGAATCTGCGGTGTGGGTTTGGTTTCTCTTGAGAGTTTGACGACGTATCCCGTTCACTCTAAACTACCAACTAACGGAATTAAATGTTGGACCGACCTGTGTTTGAGTGGACGGTGTTGCTGTCGTGTGCTGTCCCAGCATGGTGCTGTTGGGTTTGGACTGTGTCCTGTCCGGGTCCTGGTACGGGTCCGGGCCACAGTCTCTGGGAGATTGCGTCCCTGACAGCTCTGGCGCCGCTGCCAGTCACAGAAAATATGAAGTCCATGTCGCCACTACTGCAACTTTAGCTCAGTTAGCTAAGAACAAAACTTTCAAATTCTTACAAGCTCCGTGGTCATTGCTCACACGAAACAGGCGTAAACGCGTGGTGTGAAAATCCTCAAACACACTACACATCCCAAAACAGGAACTGTTTGAAATACGTCAACAAGTGCAGACTTTTTTTTTCTTTTCTTTTTTTTTTTTTTTTACCCCTAGTGGAGTCAAGCTGTGTAAAGAGCTCCGTTGACTGTCCTGCTGCCCTATTGGCCCACATTTACACAGTGCTGGTGCAAACACAGTCCCCATTCTTTTTAGTTAGTCCTCAAGAACCAGAACTAAACATTTTGGTTCAGGTCAGCACATACAGACAACTGAAAAGCCTTTTCCTGTTCTAATCTAAAACAGTTAAGTAGAGTTTTTCATTCAAAATCTGCTTAAAACAAGACAAAATTCCATCTACAGATAAATATTTGGATTTCACTAGACAGTTTTACTTTTAATTTTATTGATTAACTAATGATGTCATTCTACATCCTGTTATAAAAGATATTTTTATAGGCTTACATTCAATTTGACATGAATGATGAGTAGCAGATTCAGTGCTGATTGGAGCTAGACTTCTAAAAAGGTTATTACAATTCAGATCATGTATGAAAAATTAACTTTAAAAAATCTTTACAAGTAAATCTATGCATCAAAAAGCAACCCAGCTCAGCCCACATACATTCCAGAGTGTTACAGGGATATTTCATAGCCATCAAGTGTGGGGGCTTTATGACACCGCAGAGAATGACATCCATCTGACTCCCACCATAATAACATTCTAATAAATTGAGACTTTCACATTCAGAGCCAAAGTACACTTCTGCGCCCATATGCTACTCAAGGGGCACAGTGAGAACTCGAAGACCTGTGACATATAAGTGTCTGCTCGTCTAGTGAGGGATAGAAAGAGATGACATTTGCAGTGCGTAAATGAATGTGGAAAAGTGAAAAACCAACAGACCAGAACAGGGTGTAATAATTGGGCAGCAGACTCAGGTAGTGAACTAGAAAGGCTGTGATGGATTATTCATTCAGGGGCAGAGCTGTGGTGAGACAGGAGTCAGGAATGTAAAGAAATCCTGTAATGTTTCAGGCAAATTAGAGAAATAATCAGAATGGGTGACCTGGCTCCATTCATTCACTCGTTCACGCCAGAAAAGGTAAAGATTGGGAGAAATTTTCTTTTCAAGCTGTATTCTGTAGGAGAAGTACCTGTGTGTCCTCTCTGGTATGTGTAGTAGGTGGGCCGAGACTGAAACAGCTGTTAAAAAGTAGACTGAACCAATGTAATTTGAGAGTCAGTCAGGGCCATATTCAGTACTGAATGTGCTCCATCTGCTGGTTACTCTGAGTAGTGCAGGCTTTAGTGTCATCCCTCAGGTTTAGGTGAACAGCCGCAGCAATCAAAATAAGAATGTGTCAAAAAAAACTGCCAAAACAAACGTTTTTTTTGTTTGTTTGTTTGTTTTACATTTAATTACCTTTAAATGTGTTTTATTATTATTATGTATGACTGCTTGCACCTCCCTGACTTATACAAACCAGCCATCAACTGGTACCCTGAATGCAACTTTAGGTCTGTGCAAATGTGTATTGTTGACTAATCTGATCATTTTATCTACTGATTACTTAATTGTTTAGTGTATAAAATGTCTGGAAAATATTTGAAAAATGTCCACCACAGTTTTCCTGATCCGAAAGTGATGTCTTCAAATTTTGTTAATTTACAGTGATATAAAACATGGAAAAGCAGCAAATTCCCATAAAGCTGGAACCTGTGAACTTTTTCCTAATAAATGACCTAATCAATTTTCAAAATTATAGGTGATTAGTGTTCTGTTTGTTCTATTTGGGATGTTCAAGATGAGTTTCCTGACAGATTAAAAGAAAAACTTTAATTTGAAACCTATTGCACATAACCTGCAGCTTGTAAACTGGTCTTACTAGTGTTTAAACAACGATATCACTAGAAAACCTAAAGAAAAATTTGCCAAATCTGTATGTTTGATTTTGAGTGCCACTTCAAATAGTTTTGTCAACAACTCTGACACTGATGTATGGGATTAGATGGATTTGCAGTCCAGGGATTTCATGCAGCCCTCTGTTCCTCTGTGACCTTGCACAGGGCCCTGCTGGTACACTTGGCACTTGGACAGTGTATTTAGACAGGTTTCAGAGTGTTCCAGTGCCACCCCACAGGGCCTTGCAGCTGCGTGATATACTGTGATGCTGTAAAACTGCCCAGAGCGGTCATCAAATCATCCACAACTTCCTCAGAGGGAGCTGGACTGGGTTCCTCTGCCCTGCATTTCAACCTCGTAGGTTAAGAGATAAACTTTCTAGCAACTATAAAGTTGAATCTAGTTATAAAGGCCTATTTTCTCGGGGAGTTTCTCCATTCTTTAATTAAGCTTTGGTGTGACCAAAGACGGAAAATGAAAGTATTCCCTCTGTGCTCATCCAACAACATGAGCCTCACTGCGTGGAAATTATGTAAGTTACTTTGTTCTGCTTAAGCTATGTATTATGTTTGATGTATTGTCTGTTTTCTGTATTTTATACTATAGGTGATTAAAGAGACTTTGAAGACAATTAGTTAACTGACATCCATTAATGTTGTTATGTGCAAAAGAATACACTTTAATGTGTGCACAAATCATATCATTAACTTTTTTTTATTAATTTTAACATGATCAGATCAGCACTTGAGAGTCAGGGAATCATTCTATTTAATGACTTCAAAGTGGTGAAGTCTTGTTATACAAGTACCTACATAAAAACCTCCTAGTGTCAGCAGCTGCCAGCGAAAGCCCTGAGAGGGTCTTGTGTGTGAGGCTTTGTCATCGTCTAGGAGCGCACTGGGGAGCGAGTGTTAATCTCAGCAGTTTCCCATTGAGAGCCAGGTAGGCTGCAGCCTAATCCTGAGAAGAGTAACGCTTTCATTATGGCACAACAAACATGAAGGCCACTGGGGAGCTGCCGCTTTTCCATCATCAACGGATGGACGGAATACACAAGCAAGGTTACGTAAGCAGAGCCGCAGCACACTGGTGTGAACACCAGCATGTGTGCGCTAGAATGGCTGTATTAGCATGTGCGCACACACACACACACGCTGCACACACACATTTCCACACAATCTGCTCTTTTCTCCCAGACATTTCCTGTTTACAGTGGAAATCACTATGACATAAATGCAGCAGAGAAGTCACTCATGCGACACAATTGCACCTGCTGGCAAATACAAACAAGCCTTTCAGTGTGTGGTAATTGGGAGGGTTCATTGAGGTATGTGAGGCAAAAAAGATGACTTGAGATAGTTTTCTCAGAAGGGATGGATCTCACGTGGCATTTGTTGAAGCATCTCTGGATGTTGGAGTGTAAATACCGAACCCACAGCACACATGGTCCTGTGTTTCACAAGCGTTCTGGTAATTATCCAGCAGCCTGTACAAGACATGTAAACAAGATGACGACCAATAAAGACAGTTAGCTGCTGGAGGAATCAGGCTGAGGCATCCAGACAATGGTGGCAATCACAGGTGTTTAACAGCCCTTGTCAGAAAATCCCACCCTCTCCAAAGGCTTTTTCATTGAGGAGGTGAAGCTTCGCCTCTCAAAAAGCTGTCAACACTACAGCAGATGAACGTGTTTTTCACTCTGGCAGCAGGACCCAAATATTCATGAGAGGGAAACATGGATCAAATGTTGTATGGCGCCTGTTAAGACTGTGACAATGCCAAGCTGATTCACCAGATCATCTGGGGGAATGGGGCTGTTTAATTACTCAACACTGTGGTTACATAAGTGTAACTGGTGTCACTCAGACTTGTTTGTCACTTTTCTTCATCATACATGAGCATTGTACATGTTTGAGCCTTCGGCATCTCCTGCCATGCAGCTTACATTATGTGAGCTATAGCCAGGACTATAACCAAAACATTGATGCAGTTTGGCCAATTAGAGATGAATAGAGATGATTAACATTATCTTAGAGATGAATAGAGATGATTGACATTATCTTACAAGTGAGAAAATAACCTTTAAGCTCTAGTGCTAAAAGACTGGTTAAAGTAGTAGTTTTTAGAGAATATGCTCATTTGCTTGCTTTCTGAGAATGAGATAAGAAGATCAATACTACTCTCATGTCTCTGCATCAAGTATGGAGCTGAGGCCAGGAGGTGATTAGTCTAGCTTAGCATAAAGACTAGAAGTGGGGGGGAAACAGCTAGCCTGGCTCTCTCCAAGGTCCAAAAACTCACTAATTAATTTGTTGTAATATTGTACCTAAACAGACATGTAAAAACGACAATTGTGAACCAGACTTTAAACAGACCATCATTTACCCAGAACACCATTGGGCCTTAGCCTGTAGGAAATGAGAAAGGGAGTTAAGGTAACCAATCATTTCCAAGGCAACCTCCCATCCCCAACCGCTACCCAAAAGGTCCTACATGGTCATGGACAGTGTGTCAGAGGGTGAAGGCTCAAGAGAGGAACCGACCAAAAAGTACTACTCACAAAATTACTCCAGACACATCCACCATAACATTATCCTGACATGAAAAAAAATAGGGCCTAAGGAAAAAAAAAAAACCCAACAAAAAAACAATCACATCACACTGGCCTAATTTTAGAAGAAAAGCTGCTTGTCACAGTTAATTGTTCTTTTATGCATCTGGGTTTTTCCCTCTTACTAAGTCAGGAAACCCAGGCCAAGAGACACAGATTTGTGACCAAAGGAGCCAAAAAATTCATCCAGTGAGTGGAGCTTTTGTTGCTATAAAAGCCTCATGTAAAGGGAATATAGAATAAAAACTAAATGAGCTTGCTGGATGAAAAAAGTCTCAATGTTAAGCTAATGAATGAGTGTGGAAATAAGCCTCCAGCCTGATGCTTTCATGTTAAGGCTCCAGAGGAGACGGCAAACGAGGAGGTGATAGCTGAGGTGTTATGCCATCCAGTCTGACACTGACCTGCTGCCGCAAAATTCCACCCAATGTTATTGCCTGGGCTTCTTTGTCAGGACAGCTCTACAGGGTGGCTGGTGGTGATCGATGACCGGTGGCGTCAGATCGGGCTATCTTTCACCGCCACTTCCACTGCCCCCGCTCACGGTCATCTATCCTCCGTGGGTGTCTGCGCTGTCTGAGGGCGCCCCGAGAGGCTGGGTGGCCCCGACAAATGATGACCACTGGCTTAGGAGGAAGAGCGCATCCATCTGCTGAGCGGAGGACTCTCTCTCCTTCAATCTTTTCACCTTCCTACTATCTCTTTATGCATACATCTAGGTTTATTTATTTAGTGAGCATGCTGTTTAGGATGAGGAGTCAAGCAGCGAACGCCAATTCACTGACAGCCTCCAGAAGTCGCTTAATTGTAGGTAGAGAAGAAGAGAATGCAAAAAAAAAAAAAAAAAATGCTGGCGGTGGATGAGAAAGGAAGAGAGGGTGAGGGAGGAGGGGAAGGGGAAGGGACATGCATCAGACACGCACCACTGCTCTCTTCATACAGGGCAATTTATTAAAATAATAAAGCCCAGCCTTGCGCTGAAGGTTGAGCCCACAATAAACCTGACAGGGAGACAGGAAGAGAGGCTACACGACAGAGGCATCGTCAGGCAGATACACAAAACAAATGCTCTGTTATGTCAGTGTCCACTTTATTATCTGCACTGAACTCCTTGGATGGAGTTAATTGCTTTCTTTTAAACTCAGACACAGTCATATATTTCATCATTACCCTAAAAAGCCTCCCATGAATCACTCAGCTACAACAGAAGCACAAAAGCACATGGACTGTTCTACATAAGCCTCTTCGCCTCGTGCTCCTCCACAGGCGTTAAGAGTCAGACTACGACCTGATACAACAATGCACGCTGGGATCAGAGGAAATTAGAGCCAAATGGACGTCTTAAATCCGACAAAGATGGTAAGAGGTTCTGCACTCTCTCTATCTGCTGTAAAACTGTCCTCACCCTGGACACTCTTCATCTATCACCTGATATCATCGGTTTCACAAGTATGCTAAATTGGATAATGAATCTTTCCCCCCAGGAGATGCGGTAGATGGATAATTTGTTGGTTAAATTACGAGCTGGGGACATATTGCATCATCCGAGGTGTGAGCTGTGAGTGTAGTTAAATGGATGCAACATTTTGGACAAGTCCACTGGAGTAACATGGGTGAATTAGGACCCAATGAAGATGTAATTAACTGTGCAGGGAGGGACTCATTAGTAAGAGTCACACTGACTTTGTTAATGAAACACACTTAACTCTGATGCAATGTCAATGTATCAATACACATTATAATGTAGCTAAAAATTGTGCAAAAATGTTTTTCTTTCCATCACATATAATGTCTTGCTGTTCTTTTCTAACACACATCTTATAGGACCAAAACATAAATCAATACATTTATGTGGTGCTGAGAAAGAGCACTATGTGTGATTTTCTTTCAGTCTGACAGAATAAGCATTATTACAGTCCTTTATTACACAAGGGATAGCTGAGACAATACTGAGCAAGAGCTGAGTGTGGGATTTTCTTCACCAACTTTGACACAATTATACATTTTCAATGCAGCAACTCTTGCACACTTTTCAAAGTGGCAGTTTTTCTTTGTATAAACTTTTTTAATATATAGAGCTGGAGTCAATAAAGTCCTTTTAAGGACGGAGAGACAAGAAGTGAGAAAGCAAACAAAAAAAGTGCAAGGCAGAAATAAAGGAAAGGGAGAACAGTTAGGGTGGTGGTCCAACACACAGAAATATGCTTATTCACTTTCTGTGTTGGTGTTGGTTAAGGGTAGTTTCCCCCTTTGGAGAGAGCCAGGCCAGCTTCTTCCCATTGACTTTCAGTCTTTATGCTAAGCTAGGCTAATAACACCCCGAATCTTGCTCCGTTAGACATGTTATTAGTATCAATCTTTTAATCTTATCCTTGGAAAGGCAGCAGGTAAACTTATTTCCCAAATCTGTTGCACTATTCCTTTATTTATTATTCACTTTATATGACTATTAGAGACAATTACTAGAGTTTGTGTTATTGTAATTATAGTAAAATGCATATTAATGTGAGTAAAAATTATAAATGTTATGTTGGTATATGCAAAAACTTTTGATACTGCATATTATGCCTGTTACTGTAAGTATTCTTTCTGTTTCTGTTCCAGCTTTCAGTGCAGCATATGAATGAGATTTTTGACGATGTCAAGAAATGCGTCAATCAAGCCAACGTGGCAGATTAATGCCCACAGCCTGTACTTTGTCATGTCTGACCTGGAGACTGATACCATACCTGAGGCCTCAAATAGAGACTGTCTAGGCAGTGAGGGCACAGTCATGACCCTGCATCCAATATACGGCATGATGAGTCTGTTGTCAGTTTCAAGATGTTTTGGATCTATACAAAAATGCAATGTAATAATAATTACATAGTGTTTCAGAACTGAAGACATGAACAGGTTTTAGATGAGGCAACAGCAAAATTAATGACCACACATTTGACCATTTATTACGTCCTCATTTTAATATCATTTATGTTCATTAAGGCCTGTGTTATCGCCACAGTGCTGTATATCCAGTAATGCTTAGTGCAGCCAGAGTGGAAAAAACAGGGAGGCATTCAGACCTGATGTATGTAGCTTCTGCTACTAGCTTCTTTGTGACAGTTTTCCAGAGCTCTGCCATCCAGTGAATGTCCAGAGCAATGACCCGTGTGGAGAAGACAGCGTACTGCACTGGCCGGCTAAATCCTGTCCTCCAGCTATTCTTCCTCTTGGATAAACCGGTGCACAGCAAACGTGGCCCTGGAGCATGTACAATACAAAGTCCTCCACATTCTAATAAGAAGAGCTAGAGGAGGATGAGGACGGAGGGAGGGAAGAAGGGCTCAAGGTGGATGTGGATGACTCATAATCATGGCCTGTTTGAAGCTCAACTCCAACTATTTTTGGCTGAGATTCAACTTTACCATCCTTTGTAACAATACCCACTGATGATAAAGGAACTCATAACGTGTTTCTTTCACTATGTGATTGCTCACTCAGTAATGACATGTCTGTAAAAAATTTGGAATAATAAGATTCTTCTTTTTTCCATCATCACTGAGTTATCAGCATAGTTTAAAGACCTCTTTATTTTAAACGACTCAATAGAGTTTTTTTTGCTCAATATGTAGGGACTGCACTCAGACTGAACCTTTTAACACCATAATTCCATGCTCACAAAAGTAATACGTTTTCCCTTCCTTGAACAGTTTTGACATGGATGATGGAAATTAAACATATAAAGGTCTTATAATGGTATGAGTGTAAGTGTGTTTGGTATTGATTATTTTCAGTATCTAGTGCCCCTATAGGGAGCTATTAGAGATTAAGTAAGGGAAAGTTTAAAACAATGTTAAAGGATCACAAAGTTATGGCGAATAATCCTGAGGGGGGCATGAATATATGTACCATATTTCATGGTATTCCATCAAATAGTTCAGTCTGGACTAAAGTGGTGCACCAACTGACCAGCTGACCCTCTGACATTGCTAGCCATAGAAAAAATTATAAAAGAATTATTCAAGTCAAATAATCTGAATAATATGACAAAAAACATCTTAACTCAAGGTGCACTTACTAGCTTTACCAGAGCCTTTAATCACATCTTCCTCAGAAAGTAAGCAAACTCTATCTTCTGAGGAAGACCATTATATGCAAGAAAAAGCTAGTAAGTGGACCTTGAGTTAAGATTTCTGTTTCCAAGGCCAAAAATGAACTTGAGAATGTGCACTCAATGTAGAATAATGCTTTTATGATGCAGGATTCTTTCAATATGCTGCAAAGTCATCAGCATTTTTAACCCGGAGAGTATCTAAACACTATTAACAATGCCACTGACTACAGATGTTTCAGTAATAGATATTAAACACGGTTAAGGTTCCACTTTAGCAGAACTTGTGACACTTAGGCAGAGGCTACATTTCACATTTACAGCTCTACACCTAATCAGTTTCAACTGACACTCCATGCTTCTGTAAATTCAATTAACTGTTATATAAATATCATCCATAACTGTGTAATGGTTTCTCTGCTCCTTAGAGGCATTGGCTGACATGACATAAACATGGTTTCTTCTGTTTTTAGCTCAGCCTGCCTCAGTACAACATGTATATTAGATACAGGCAAAATAGAGCTGTTTTTTAAATAATAGGAGGCCATAAATTCATGGGTAAAGGGAAACAAATATCAACAGTTATGTGAAGTGGCAGATCTTATTTTCCCTCTGCTGTAAAATGAATCAATAGCAGGGGCCAGTCCCGGCGTTCAACAGTGGAAAACTGCTTACTCTTCATTTGAGCTATATGTAATCAATCCTAGCCAGAGGATGGCTTGAGCCCTTTCCAAACTAAGTGGGGAAACAGTGGGATTACTAGTTCTGTGGCATTTATAAATTGAACCCAACGAGAAGAGGGCCACCAAGAGACTCCCGGTCAACGTAATTACACCAGCAGGCCAATAAATCCGACCCACAGATCTTTTACAGTAGCGCCGCAGTAAATTCAGTAGCGAGCTTCTTTCCTTACATTGCTTACACTACAGAAGAAAACATTAAATGTTTTTTTGCTGTCTAAAGTAAAAAAAAAAAAAAGAAAGAAAGAAAGAAAAAAAAACAGTGTCCTTGGTAGCTACAAATCTCTGTGGCCTTCGCTTCTGGCCTAGCTCTAAGACAGTGCAGTTGCGGTGATTTAGATCTACACAGTGTTGACTCATACATATGACAGCATGGTGTACTGTGGATAAAAATCTGCATTTAGTACCCTTGGAACAGGTGAATGCAAAACACTCCTGAAGTCCATCTAATATTATTCCCTTTTGAAAACATGAAGGACACAGGAGCTGCTTAAAAGCACAGAATTGATTGAACTAAGGACTACATGCATTCTCTCTGGGGACATTTCGAAATGACAAATGTCAGACAAATATCTAAAAGGACATTTGTGGCAGCACTAACATCATACTGATCTTCATGACATTGAGACAGCCCAAGGATAAGTGATTCTGTTATCCCATGTATGTGCATCTTGAATGGAAACAAACACAAATCTTGACCACACACAAATCTTTTACTGACGGGTACCTATGTTTACTTACGATAGTTTAAAGTCGTATTACTGTATTTCACAAAAGATCTTAAATACCTGCTTCGACTCTCAGTTACAATATAAAACCTCCTTCTCTGAAGAGTTGGCCTAAATGGATGTTCACCTTAATTCAGTCAAGAATCTTCCCCTGGATGCAACCTGTTTAGCGTGTGATTGATTGAACCAGTGTGTACCATGTGCTTTGTCATCCTCTCTGGGGGATAAATAGAAACAAGGCCAGCATAAATCAATCAGCGAGCCTCTCTCAGGCTTTGTAATGCGGCTAACCATCTTGGTCAAAAAAAACGCTTTAGAGTCAAGCTGTTCATATTTGCGTCGCCTTTTATGTCCCATTATATGCAGTCGTGATAAAAAAGAAACTTCTTGATGGCACAACAGAGCCGTGTTTCATTCCGTGGAGCAGCTAGTCTGGTCTGGATAAGAACATGGAGGGAGCTCAGAGAATAATAAGTGCAGTATAAGAAGTCAAAACCTGGAAAAACAGAGGTGACATTCTCTGCCTGTAACCAAGTTAGTGTCAAAGCTGTTCCATTGCTATCTGGGGATGACTAAAGCATACTATTAACCTTTGTGGAAATGGTTTCTGAGCCCTCCTGGGTTGCTGTGGAGTGTATGTGTGTCTTTGTGCATGAATCCATTGTTGGTCCACCTCTCTCATATTGCAGTGTGGGTTTTAACCTGAGCTGAGTATGAGAACTCATCCAAACACCGGCAACTAGGACACTAATGTCACTGTCTGTCTGTCTGATGCACTCTGGGATGTAACTCAATCAAACCTGCAGTGCTGTAAACATAGTACGCACCACACAAGAAGAACCTGAACAAAACAATCGCTGCTTTTTTGTTTACAGAACGAGAAAAATCCAGACATATCAGATATCCCAATTAAGGTTTGTGAGAGCAGTGTGATTTGGCTGCCTCTGGTGCTGTTTAGTGTGAATGCAGCCCTGGAGGCAAGTTGTTGTCAGGCTTTTCTTATCAAGGCACAGTGTAGACTATGGTACCCTGTGGGCAGCACCACTTTCACAGTATTAACTGTGGAGGTTCTTGTACAATATTACCCAATATGCCTTAACCCCCAGAGTGCGCTGAGAATACTGAGTGTGTAGGGGGACCAAGCCCATGTGGTTGTATTACTGTGAATACCTTGAGTTTGCAAACCACGTTTTACATGTAAAGAACTCACATTTTAAGACAGAGGAAGCAATAATTTTGACAATAAACACTGGTATGGTGGCCTACATCATTTGAAATTGATGTAAATGTAGCACAAAAAAGCTTTTTAGCTTAAGAAACATGGTAGATCTGCAAGTTCTATAAGATTGTGGCAGAGTCTAATCAAAATCTTACTTTCACATTTTATGGGACAGAACGTAAATATACACAAGTGCAAAAGATGTGAGTGCAAATGAGGACATCCAACTGGCCAGCAGCCTGTTGCACCAGCTGTGTGCCAGTTCAGATTTAGCCTAGTTAATTAATACTAAGTTGTGATTTATGCACTTCTAAAATAAAAGCAGTTGCACCATGGAGATAAGTTACAACATAATTCTAAGTAACAACTAAATAGTTAAACACATGCCCCTAGGGTAGGTGTAAATCATAAAACGTCACAAAAATATTCTCACTAATGGTAAAACAGCAGTTTTTCTGCCACACAGCATCATTTTTTCATTCACTGCTGCCATTTTACAACACAGTAATCAAGTAGGAACCCAACTGATATATTACAATATTGATCTAGCTCACTACGATGTGCTACGATGCCAAGTGGCTCATGCCAGCCACAAAGCTAATGCGCATGCTAACCATGACGATGTATCTCTATCTTTGATTGTTGATTGGCGACTTGCCTTAGTTATGACTAAATGTCCAAACTAGTTAGGTTATGCCCCAAGTAAATGTGGTACAATTAATTCTAGCAGCTGACAAACCAACTAGTAGGAGAGAACTTACACATAGCTGGTGCAACCCAGTGCAGAGGTCTATTTAGATAACATGTAACCACCTTCCAGCCTTTAAATCAGCCAGGATGTTATCCATCTTTATTCTCTGTCACTCCCACTCTCCATTGTCTAAAAAAGCTTAAAAATGTCATACGGAGCCTTTAACTCTGCATGTCATATTAGAGTTGGGTTCAATTAGCCGGCCTCATTTTGGACCCCATTCCTGTTTCCAGATTTGTTAAGCTTGGGCAAATCTCTCATCAAACCCGTAATATTAAATTTTCAGATAAGCTTAATAGTTCTGCATCAGGACCTCCAGTGTTTGAAACAAGAAGCTTATGAAAATTGCATTCTAAAAGTAAGTAGGCTAGTGGAACACAACCCTTTCAAACATCTGCACAAGATTTGCACTGTGCAGGAAGTACAGACCAGTCGCCACCTCATGTTGTTCATTCAGTGGCTGCTAGGAAGGGTACAGTAAATAGTGATCTCTCAAGTGAATATGAAGTGTCAAACAGTGATAGACACAGAGGAAAAGCCAGGAACCTCGAGGAAGACAGAGTGAGGAAACGACAGAGAAAGGGTGCGTGGGAGGAAGTAAGCGAGTGAGAGAAAGACCCTCCACTGGATTTGTGGTGGGGCTAAGCTGCCTTCTGGTGCTACGTGACCAGCCTATACCGCCAAGGCAAGAAGGCTCGGGCTTATCTCAGTGCACACAAGCAGCTCTGCTGGCAAAAGCACCGTGGCATGGCTGTGGGTGCTGCTGTCAGAGCGTGACAGATAGCTCTTACTCTCTCTCTCCTTCTTCTCTCACTTTCACTCTTTATTCTTTCTCACCCGTTCACTCCATTCCTCCCTTGGTCTCACTCATTCACTTGGGATAAGCATGTACAGGTTTGATACTGATGCACCACATGGGGACGATTCATACTTAAGTTGGATTTCAAAATAGAACAGTGGACTCCTTTTCCTCGCAGTCTGCGTCCCACAGGGTCTGCAATACCAGCATGGGAGAAAATAAATGGGATATTTCAATTTGTCTTGTTTAAATCGTAAGAGTCATGCCTAAAGGAGAAACGCAGTAGTAAATTTCTACTAAAACAATGTTTGCAGAGCTTTCTTCCAGACCACATTGTGCAGAAAAAACTTCACCACAAAGAAACTTTACCAAAAATCTTTTAGAAACGATAAATGCTTTCTTCAAGATGGACACCATTTAACAAATAAACTCTGATAATTAACTGTTCGCTAAACCCCTTCCAGTGACTGTCCAGTCATACCTGAGCAACAGTACAGTAAACTAGGCAGGGCAGGTCTGTCAACTTTTGGGTTTTTCCACATGCTGAAGTGGTCTGCATGGGGCTGTAGTAAGAGTGATACTTTGTGAATAAAGAGTTTGAAGGTAGTGTCTTTTTAACGTCTTCCCAAAATACAAGAGCAAAAGTGTAAAGAATGGATTGAACAGCGTGTTTATGTGCTCTAACGTAAGCCACTATTGTTAGCTTAGCTGGATAACCAGTAACCTACAACCAGTGTTGCTTACACAATACATATAACTCATTAAAAAGTAACAAAAATGGTAAAAAAACCCTCCATCAAATTACCAGTAAGACAGCAAACACGTCCCCCACCCCAAATTATTGAAGTAACAGAGCTTTGCTGGGATTAGTAGCAGTAATGTAATTACTGAAGTTCAAATAGTAATCCCTTACACTACTTGCGACGTTAAGTAATCACATTACTGTAATGCTTTTCAAAGTAAAGAGTAAGCCTATCATTAACTAATTAACACTACATTATCACAGGGTTACAGGTTAGAAAAAGCCCCGTTCAGGATTGACACATACACTGTGCGGGGGCCCAGATGCTGCTAACCACTTTAGTTTCAGGTCAAGTTAGTGGCTCTGTCCTGCTCTTCATTGCATTTGGGGAGCTTAACTGAGAGGGCTCTGTCAGACTCATTGGTTAGTCCTCAGCCTCAAGACCCTTTTTCATGTACATATTGTTAAAATCAAAAGAAAATGTTCAATATGCAGGACACCGCCTGTATGAATGGAGGCAGTGTTTGCTGTATTCACATTAGCTAATTATCAAGAAATGAATACATCAGTAGGCATCCATATTGCGTCGGGATCGTTCACCGCGCCGCTATCCAGATGTCTGCCAAATCGAGCTGAGGTTGCATGGATACATTATTTTTAACATGTAAACAATAGTGTATGGATCACATGTTACCTTTGTATCTTTCTAGCTAAGGTCAGAAAGGTTGTCAGTGGGTGGGAACCAGTCACAACTAAGTCACAAAAAACAATGAATTGTTATTAGACCACAATATTTCCATGCTATAGTGGTGCCATTGTTGCAAAGTTGGCCTTGTATTTACTTTTACTACTACTAAATAGCAGCAGCATCCTAAAAATTTAACCACCATGCAAAAAGTCAAATCAACCTAGGTATTCTGTACCACCAAGGTCAAACACATTATTTTTCGCTTCCTATCTAAATGGTCAAAAATATGTAAGTTGTCCCATTTCTATAGAAAAAACAGAAAGATGTCTCACAGTGGCTTGTGTGTAATTGCCACCCCTGGCTATGATCTGGATGTGTAAACACAAGAGACGTGCCACCTGAGACAATAACATCAAACACAAAAAGAGAGCAACAACGGTGTATCGCCTGCAGCGCTGGCTATAACTGTCAACTGCCATAGTTATTAGCTCCTTATGCAATATCATGCTGTGACTATACAGCTGCTACTGAATACTGTGGAAACACTGTTTTCAAGGACAAGGGCTCCAGCTATGTATCCGCGCTCAAACAAATGCAAAAAAGCAACAGAACTAAGGAGCAACAGGATGTCGACTTAACACCAAACCTGACACTCCCTTCGATGTATTGAATAGCTGCTAATTTAATTCCAGCCATTGAGTCCCTTTCTTGAAAACTGCATATCAAGCAAGGCTTGGTGGGAGCCTACAGCGAGTTAGCATATTGCTCCCCCAGCACTGATTCCTCCCCTCTTTGACCCTGCAGTGAAAATCCAATGAATAACTAACAGGGGAGTAATCAGTCACATGGCGGCGGTGGCAGGGCCGGCGCTCTCAGGGTGTTAGGGTATGCCAACACGTGTGGTTCTGTCTTGTTTATTAGCATTTCCTCTGTCAGGTGCTGTAGATACTATGCTGCGTTAGCAGAGTCAGGCTTCTGTTTCTGCCTGCAAGCCACGCACATTCACTGAGGTAGCAATACACGTCAGTGCTTGAATAATTTCACACAAACACCAAATCTGGCTTGTTAAAAGAACATTATTAATGATGGTTTCTGATTAGACTTCAGATTTGGCTCTGACTGGCTGGTTTGCCAGCATACTGTGCAAGTTTTATATTGGTCTTCCAATAAAGATTTTATATCAGGCATTTAATGTTTCAATAGCAAATGCTCTTAGAATTTAGTGGCTTTAAACCGACCAAATTTTAAGATTTGAGATTTAAAATATCTTGCAAGAATATCATAAATACATTTTTTTGGGGACTATAAATAAAAACAAACAGTATTTAAGTTAAAAACTCAGAGGCCAAACCCCTTTCTAAAAATTTCCAGTTATAATCTGTAACTACAGTCATTACAGTGAAGCTTCAAGTCAATAGTTAGGTCATCCTTGTGTTGTATATTGTTGCATCAGTTGGACTTGCTGTCTCTAAAGTGTAGATTCATGTCAGACCAGAGAATAATGTGATAAAACGCCTCTCCCCAAGTCTGCAGCCAAGGTTGGTGCCTCAGTTTTTAGCAATCTGTCTGTCCCGTCCATCTGTCCTTGAGAAAGATTACCCTTCCGCCCGTACCCCCCGGTCAGACACTCTGGAAATACATTAGAGGATAACAAGGTAGAGAGTGTGAAGATGGAGAGAGTGAGAGACAGGGAGGAGGAGAGGGGAAAAAAAGAAGGAGGGAATGGGCAAGGGAGCATAGGAAGGATTGAGAACAAAATGGCAGATAGAGCAGAAAAAAAACAGGGGGGGTAGAGGGATGCAGGGGGTTGGGGGGAGAAGTGCAGCAACTTTCCTCTTAAAAGCCATTATCTGCAGTGACATGCTGTGAAGGCTCTCCCTTTGCACCCATACAAAGACATCTGCAAGAGGGACAGTGGCATATGTCCTGCTTGCATGTTTCAAGTGCTTACCTAACCTGCTCATAAACTAAATCCATAGACAACTTGAGACTGTGCGCACACACACACACACACACACACACACACACACACACACACACACACACACACACACAGTTGTGTTTCCATCACTTCAGAGGACATTACATTGACTTGCATTCATTTCCTGGAGACTTACCCTAACCTTAACATAACCTTAAACTTACCTTAATTCTTTAATTCAAGTCTTCACCCTAAAATTAATGATTTACATTAAGGAGACTTGCTTTTTGTCCCCATAAGGGTGGCGAGTCCCCACAACATGACTGTGCAAACAGATTTATGTCCCCCCCCCCAACATGAGGAATACCTGGTACACACACACAATCAGACCCACATGTACTGTATAGAGGAACAGAGAGCATGAGTCAGTCCCGGAAAACAAACAGAAAAGTACTTGTACAGCACGTATCCAATGAGAACACAGTGTGATGAAACAGTTTTCAAATGCACTCGTAGGCAGGAACACTATAAGTCATACTTAATGAGTCTACGGCTCATGGAGACATTCGGTTCATCTCCTGTTTGCCGTTCTATTACCGCGTAGAGCTCATTGAGCTCCAGAGTGGAGGCTACAGGCTGGCTATAATGATGTAAAGGTCAGATGTAGCAGAGGGACTCGCAGGCTGTCAGACAGAGATGCTGACTGGGGAGAGCTGTTGTCAAGTGTCACACCCTCTCAGGAAGGAACGCTGCACGCATGTGGGAGATCACAGGCAATTTGGCCTGTTTCCTCCCTTTTCCTTCCCTCTCATCTCTTTTCTTCCCCCCCCTCCTCTCCTTCTTCTTTCTCTTTCTGTCTTTCCCTCTCCTCTCCTTTCTTTTCCTTCTCTTTCTTTCTTTGCCTTCCCTCTCCCCTCTTTTCCTTCCCTTTCTTTCCCTCTCCTTATTCCCCCTTCCTTTTCCTTAACTGTTCTCTCCTGTCTTTTCCTTTCAACTCTTTTTCTTCCCTCTCCTCTGCTTCCCTCTACTCTTTGGCTCTCCTCTCATTTCCTTTCATCTCTTCTCTTTTCCTTTCCTTCCATCTCCTCTCTCTTCCTTCCCTGTCCTTCCCTTTTCTCTCCTTTCCTTCCCTCTCCTCTCTTTTCCTTTCCCTCTGGCTCCTCTCTCTTCCTTCCCTGCCCTTTTCTCTCCTTTCCTTCCCTTTCCTCTCCTTTCTTACTTTAATGTCCTTCCTTTTTTCTGTCCTCTCTTTATTTTCCTTTTATCTCCTTTCCTCTACTGTCAACTCTTTTCCTTCACCTCCCCGTTCTCTTTTCTCTTCCTTCCCTATCCTCTCCTTTATTTCCTCTCATTTCTACATTTGTGTAATGTTCCTTCTTTAACCCGTTTCGTGTTACATTTATTCTATAGAGTATAGTGTACTCTATGAATGAATGACTTCACTCTGACCTGCTCTGACAACCTAAACATTGTTCCTCTTCCTTTTCTCCTCTCTCTTCCTTCCCTGCATCCTCCCATCTTTGCTGACATCAGCCAGGGCACTGTCTGACACTCATCACAGTATGTTTAGTTGCTGCTCCTCTTCATTTAAAGGACACTGAGACGACTATTAAAAAGTAGCACGCTTAATGTAAGGACACCATCAACATATCAATCACTGCTTTTCCTCAGGAGGGGGGGGGGGGACTGCGGTCGGTGCCGCCCTTGTAGAAGGCTCATCTGTTGGGTTATTAAAATGTCGGTGGTGAATGTGCTCTGTGCCTCTAATGACAGGTCTGTCTGAAGCCAGGCAGACAGCACAGCAAGCTGCCTGCTACATTATTACTATCCCATTAGAATAAATTATCATGATCAGTCCTGTAGGAACTGCCTGGCCTGGGTTTGACTATAGGAAAATGCCACAGGGCCACACTTACTGGATCCCATTGAAACTAGAGAGACGGGACAGTCACTAATCAATGTCTAATTATGTGATACAACAGCGTAAATGACTGACAGATGCAGTATCTCTGTATTCATATGAAGAAAAACTCAGACCTTGATGTGAGTGCGCCTTATCTAGGCCAACGTTAGCCAGAGCGAATGATTAACTGCTATGACTCATGCTTTCGAGGCTTGTACAATTTGTTACTTTGTAGTTAAAAGCCGTAAAAGCACAATAAGTCACAGTCGCATTTCATTTAACGGCTGAATGACTGTGACTTCCGACCCTGAGCTTTCAAAAAGAGCCTGCAGATACCACAGAATGGATAATGGATGATGAGAGCAGGCTGAAATATCAACAGTCAGTCCACCTGTCCTGCCTCGCTTTCATCCCACAATTTCCTTTATCGATTATTGCCGACTCAACTGATGCAGATGACCGCAGATCAATCCGTTCCCCCGTCAATGCTGGCCCTGGGAGCAGAGTCGGTACATGATGACTCTGTAGAAAGCTTATCAGAGTGTGACACCAGCAGATGCACGAGCAGAATGACACACCTTCACCCGCTTTTGGCACCCTCCTCACTCAGTGACGCAACCGGTGCCCTGTGACTCCATGTGGCATGATCCTCCTGCCACCCCGACACTGCCCTCTCCAGCAGAACAGCCACTGCTGCAAAGTTTTAAGCTGCCGCACTGATTTACTGTACATGACTAATAGCAAGGACATGCGGGACAAAACTGAACTAAAGTGGCATCAAAGAGCATCAAGTGGAAGAATAAGCCGATGGATCAGTATAAACTTACCTGAGATGCTTTTAGGTAACAATGCCATCTTTTAGCTTCGGTTGGGAAATGTAAAGCGTGCCGAAGCAATGAGGAATTATTCTTCATTTCAGTTTATATTCAATAACAAATCATACAGAGTCCATCTATGTGAGTTATTTGTGTCATCTAAGGCTTTCACGCCTAACTTGTTTGGTGCGGTTAAAACAAACTCATTTGTCTGTTAGGTTAGGCTTATTGAAGCTGATGTCAATCAAACTCTAGTGCTGACCAAAACAACAGGATCAAGACTGCCTGAAAAGGTGGGTCCTCCCTCTCAATCATACTGATTTGTGTTGGTTAAAAATCAAACCACAGGACTTTGTAATAGCAGATAAGAAATTTAAGCATGACTTCAAAAGCTGAACTACTCTTTAATTCACCTGCGTATTGTAAACTGTCAAGGGAGTGATCTGCATAAAAAAAAAAATCCTGTTTATGCAAGATCATTTGGTAACCATGGTAACATGTATGCACGTCAGCATGTGCGGGGATTATCACCGATCAATCAATCAGGGGACATAGTCATAAAAACAGTACTGTCATATGTTTGTGCCATGTATTTTGCCATTTCCTTTTTTAAAAGAGTGAAATGTAGCCACAGAATAACTATCTGCCCTGTAATTTTATATTACAAGACGCCTTTCACATTTGTACTGGTCCATTATGACATGTGACACACTGATATTTCTCTAGAAATTCTGAACAAAGTGCTGGGGGTTTTTAACTGGATGATAGACCCAAGAATTTGAGGAAAATTTGTGATAATAGAGTTTTGACGTTGACTTTCAAAATCTGATTAACCAGATGTCTTTGGATGATTATTCGCTTGCTACAAGTCTCTTTTTCTCATGGTCATAGTTTTTATATTTTAAAATTTTTACATTGTTCAAGTCACAATTTGTCAAGACTTAATAGAAAAAAAACTGCATTTGAATCTTTGCTGTAATATCTTTTCAAGAACAGTTGTGTTATGCGCTTCTTTCCCTTCTTTTACAGCCCAAGTAAACAAGTGAGCGAGGCTACCAAAAACTAGCATACTGATGCTTTCCACTGTGTCTGTCATCCATGTGACCCTCACCTTGCAGGTATGGGTCCATGTAGCGATGATGATAATGATAAGATTCACCAAAACTCTCCAATCAGTGAGCTACCCTGTCAGTCCATATGACCTTGTGTTTAGATCTCTTGCTTTGTTAGTAATAAGTCTTTTTCTCCTTGGTCCAGACTAAATTAACTGTTCTATAGGCGTAAAAGTGACCTAATGCACACAGACAGAATAAACTAACACGGAGAAAATCAGTGTCCGCACATTAGCTCCCCACAGCATTATAGTGTGAGCTGACTAGTAAATACAGTACTTGGCAAACAGTCAGTGTTCCCTCCTCTGCCAGGTGATAATAAGTGTCACATAGGTAGCTATTCAAATGTCAACACTCATTTATTGGTCATGATTTGGGACATCATGCCTTTGAGCAACACTTTTCTGGCTTTTCTTATTTTTTTTCCCTTTTGTTTTCTTTCCTACATTTGTATTTTTTTTCACCTTTTCATATTCTCTCTCTCTTTGTAAACCCTCTCTCAGACAGTCCTTATCCAGTTTCCATGGTACCATTAAGCCACAATGTAACAATTAACCTCTTCAACTCTGATAGTTCCTTTGGTTTCAGAGCTATACCAACATTTCTTCACATTAAATGGATTTTGTCATGCATATATTTACTGTTTACAACATACCACTGTAAGGATAAAATGCTTAAACTGAAACAGTCATATAATTTTTAATTGCTGCAACATTACATCAAATAGGAAATTTGAAATGTGCATATTTGTATACACATTTCCCTGAGATTCAGCCTGACAAATCTGGTATGTTTGGAAACCTTGGTAGCTTCATAGTGATTAATGTCAATTTTGCAGATACTGATTGACACAAGATTGATTCAAAATATAGACAGTTCAAGCAGTCCTGAATCCTGCAGTCTGGGACACAAAAACATGGTCCAGCAGCTAACAGTAGTATATTTGGAATAAATATGGCTGTGGTATGGTATGCATGTCAATAAACTAGATTAGGGATAACAACAAGGCAGCAGAGTACAGCAACGAGCACCATGTCTTTACAAATACAAAAGAAATCTGTCAAAAAAAAATCTAATCTTTCCAGTAGTAGCATCTAAAAGTCCTTTTTCCTACGCACGCTGTCGTTCTAACCTTGACCTGAGCAGCTTGCTAACTGAATCACATCATTGAAGTGAACGGGGATGCATCAGATTTATGAGTTTGGAATTAGTTTATCTCAGACTCATTTCATCATCTCTGATAAGTCAGCTCCCTGAAGTGTACTTACTCTCACAGTAGCAACCTACCCTCCGATACAGAAATAGACCCGAAGCAGACAGTTGTCACCCCTCCAACCCACCCCCAACCTCCTGCCCGCCCCCCCCAGAAAAAATAGGCTCCATCGCAGGAATAAATCTCATCAGAGTCCCATAATTATAATTTGTAGGCAGGAAATGAATTAGAAGATGAGAAACAGGGAGAGCCAGCCGTGGATGTGACGCGGTGAAGTTTGCTTGAGTAAGAAGTTCAAGTCAACAGTTCAGAGAGTGCGTGAACTTCAAATATGCACACCCACATACACACACAGAATAAATAACAAGCCATACCCCAGAAGCCCTGTAGCAAATGATAATGTAATAACAGCTGGATAATGTAATAACTGGTCATCAAAATCAAATAAAATGTTCAAGGAAATACACTGAGAATGCAATAAAAGCTGATAATATGATATTAAAGGGTCCAATTAATGTCATGATGTATTATCAGGAAAAATATGATTACAACATGGATGCTTTTATGTGATTTCTCCGGCACTTAGCTGCATTAATAGTAAGCTTAGAGTTTAGACAAACAGAATTACAAAAGAAGGTTGTTGGTTTGAATCCCTCAACCTTCTGGGAAAAGGACGTTGGGGATAAATGTGTGCATAAATAAAGTTTTTAAAAATCAAACAGCATTTTGCAGTTATGATATAATCTGGTAGATTTTACACTGTCATTTACTACAAGAGCAAACAGATCAGAACCCAGCTCCTGTTTCTTTTTACCTATGGTGTAGCCTCTCTTCAGTTCGCCACACCGAGGGCTGCGGCGCTGGGAGTTGGTGGTGTTGTTTTCCTGCACGGCGAGGACGGTGGTTGTCTTGGCAACAGGTGGTGCAGCCTTGTTGAGGGGCGAGGCTGGCACCAGAGTCGGGGAGAAACCTTGATTGGCAATATCCACCGACTGAGACTTCTTCTTCAGTCTGCAGGGGACAAGCAAACCACAGTAGCAGAACACATTATTGTCATGTTTATATAGGTACACGATTAGAATCTATTGCATGTGCCAGTGGCATTGTGAATACAAAGAGCAGTAGGAAATGTTGTGTGACCTTCGCTGTTCAAGGGCAGGCCAATCAGACGCATACTTGCGTCTGAGGTTGTTGATGTCAATGTGCTCCGTCACAGAAATGTAATCGTGCAAGACCATTTTTAGCAGCGGCAAGGAAGTTGGGAGAAAGAATCAATAGGCTAATCACACCCTTGTTAGGGGTGAATTTATTAGCATCACTCTGCTTGCCCAGCACAGAGCCTCCTCTAACAGTAAAAAGAGATGAAGCAGTGGGATATCGGTGGAGGACAGCAGGAGACCAGACTTAAGACCTAGCTGGAGACAAAATCTCAGTGAGTAACAACCTGAAGAACAAACACTGCAGTGAATGTAAGGCAGGCTGTGCAGAAATGTCCACATTGTAATGCTTTAACTTTACTTTAGCTTGTATGACGTCAGGAGGCAAAAGTTTTTATAGCTGTTCTAAACAGCCACACTGGAAGGTGGGGTGAAAAGCTGGCCATCTCAGTAAGGGGTTTGAGAGCTGATAATCATGTAAATACAGAGATAATGGGGCGCACCTTATGACAACCTCTCCTGGAATGTATTTATAGTGTTTCACTTGTTCTTTCACATACAAAAAAAATGACAGTAATATGACAGCTATGTAAACAATAAAAAAGCGGGCTTAAGGGAGAAGTTCAAATCCTGTCGACTTTCTCACCTCCACATACCTGGGCAATCACTGTGTTAAGTAGGCATTAATATTGGATTGTCTGTTTCAGAAAATAACAGACATTGTTTGATGCAGCGACCCCAATTTCAACAATTCAGATAGGTGTGTGTGTTGGGGGGGGGTCCTTCAGCTGAGGATGAATGTCATTAGTTCTTTAGGTATTTGCTCATAAACCGAAGTATTGGACAAATTGAAATTTTTGACGCGATGATAGTGATAGTGGTACGTGAAAACCACCAAAAATCACCAAAGTGATTACAACTAATTCTGTGGGGAACATAAATCTCTGTACCAAATTTCATGACAATTCATCCAATAGTTGTCAAGCCATTTCACTATAAACCAAAAATGTCAACCTCATGGGGACGCTAGAGGAGTGGGGATCACCAAATGAATGTCAGTCTGAAAAGTCGTGGCAATCCATCAGATAGCTGTTGAGATATTTCAGTGTGGATCAAGTGGTTTACCGACGGACAGATTGACATTGTATGTGAAATTTTTAGCCATGCTAGTGGCAGGTTCTATGGATGACAGTCTAGAAAGATAAACAAAAATTCCTTATACACATTTTCTCATGCAGTTAAAGGCTTTTAAAAGACTGCTTATGTAAAATGTATCACAAGATACACTACCACCTGGCTGAGCTAGGTCAAATCAAATCTGCCTACGACAACTCCTCAAAGCCTATTAAAAGGATGACGAGATCCTGGGTTTGGGTTTGCACAGTTTATAAAGGAGTTCACTGGGCTTATCAGGTAATCCCAAAACCCTCAGCAGCAGCAGGTCTATCCACTTACATATGTTCTCTCTCTCTCTCTCTCTCTCACACACACACACAGACAAAATGCACAGTCAACACATCATAACAAAAAGTTTACAAAACAAGATCATTCTTAGAAGCTCCAGTAAAAACTTAGAGTAAAAAAAAGTGAAAAATGGCTCGTGAAACACTATCTATCTATAGTCTGAGAAAGTCCTGAAACAGCAATACAAGATTCCCAGCACTCTGCTCTCTCACACACACTTTCAATCATTCCAGCAAAACTGCTGAAGCGAACAGAATCTTTCTGGCCATTTCACCCAAGCGCTCATCCCCTGATGGACCAAAGAAGCACACATGACATAGTGTCTAACTGGCTAATGAAAATGCATAATCTCTATGGAAATGCTGTCCATCACTGTGTGTGTTCTTTCTAAATCAAACCCAAATAGTCCAGATGAGGCAAACAGAGCAGGCTGAGCTGTGAATAAACACCAGAAGGAATTATGTTCTGCTTCACAGAAGTGTTCCCCGAAGTCTTTTTAGTGGAAAAAAAGAAACAAAAAACAAAATCCCACACTCACTGACCATTGTCCACAAACATATTCACTAAAACTGAAAAAGCCTCTAATGGACTGCATTCACTGTTTATTTTTATTGATTTTTATTCCCTTACGTTTTGTCTTTTCTTTACAGAATTGCATGTAATGGAAGCGAAGTGAAACAAAGGCAGACAAAGTTAGCTAGAATGCCAGATTGTGCTAATGACTACTTTGAGGAAGTTGCGTGTTTGTTTGGATGGCATATAATGAGTGAGGAGTAGAGACCTACAAACCTGTAGCACCAGATGGTTTGTTACACAGAACCATTTGAGAAGTCGTCCTTGGAAATTGTTTGGAAAAGGGCAGGCACTTTCAAAAAATATTTGGCAGGTGATTGGATGAACCATCTGTCTATCCTCATCTATTACCGTCTTACCTTGCGATGCAGCTGGATTCACGAGAAAACAAGATCACGATCATAAGACGCTGAATGGTCCGAACCACTGGCGGTACGGACACAAGCGCATAACTTGAAGCCTGACGAGATGGATTCTTGTGTGATCTTGTGATCTCGAGAATCCAGCTGCCTCGCAAGGTAAGAGACCTGCTGCTGCTGTTAATGACTGTGGAGGACGAGAGGGAGAGAGAGGGAGACAGAGAGAGAGAGAGACAGATAGAGACTAAAAGAGAGGGAGAGTGTCAAGCTGTGTGAAGTCTATCTCCACTCCCTCAGGAGTTACTACTAATTACTGTCTCATCAGTTGAGCAGAAGCCCTTCTTCTAGCTCTGTTTCACTGAGCTACAAGGCCAACCAGTATCAAAACAGAGTGTGTGTGTGTGTGTGTGTGTGTGTGTGTGTGTGTGTGTGTGAGAGAAGGAAGAAACAGAACCAATGTGTAAACAGAATGACAATGAGTTATGTGTGTGTGTAAACAGTATATACGTGTTCTTGTGTGCTTGTGCACAGTGTGTGTCCACAGTTTATTGGTGCTCTTGTGTAGCATGGCAGCACGTTTCAATCAAACACTGATTTATGGCATTCTTCTTCACATGCATGTTTTCAGGGACTAGACAGAGAAACATCCAACAAAATATAGTCTTATCAACAGGAAGTCCCAAAGCAATATGGAGCAATGCAGAAAACAATAAAACAGAAGACAGGGGAAAAAATACATTTTGGAAAGAGAAAAGACATTTATCACCTATCATTACTAGCCAACACTAATGTAGCTTTTGATCAGTTTTTAAGCAGCTTAAACTGACCTTGTTAACAAATGAAGGCTAATTGAACTATAAAACTAGTTATCTTCTAGTTTTTCATTTTTTGCTTGAGTCGTGTCAGTCAAGACTCAAAACTCTAATCCAGAAACTTTAAAAGTATACTTTACTGATTTAGCATTGCATTCCTACAGTATAACATTGTTGGACTCATAATTTAACGTTTTAAAAAAACAAGGATCAAAAAAGAACCAGAGATAGGCTATCGTCTTTTTATTCCACGCATTCTTCTTCCTTTGTCAAAACCTGGTGCCTACATTACCCACAGTGCAATTCAACTCGATTCACTTGACTAAAGAGAACTGGATGTGTTATGCTAGTAGAAGCTACAGAGATTTGGTAACCCCACTTCCTCCTTACTCCATAACCCAAGATTTTTTTCATTTTCAAACTTTTAGTCTTCAGCCAGGGCTGACTCAAGTGACATCACTGTAGGAAATGTATTAGATTTCACACAGCTGCCTCTGGAGCCACAAAAGGTGTACAACTTGTACAACTTAAAATATGCAGTAGTACTCCCCGAGACCTGTAAACAGACTTGTAAAATCAGTGGATTACCCCTTAACAATGCCTGGTGTACATCTTGTATGAGCTTGCACAAGAGCAATTTTCACTCAGTTAAATGTCTGAAAAAGACCTGTATATTTTGCAACCCTCACTGCAGATATGCATCACCATTTATGATTTATGACAAAACAAGACTGAAAAACAAAACAAAGAGCAGCTTCAAGTGAGCGACCAAGTGTAATGTGCTCAGACCTGTTACGCAGGATGTTGTTGTGATTTTAGTCAGATTACAGTAAAGAATTTAGTTGCCAAAAGACCAGTTCACCCTCTCCAGTGGTAGTACTTCAATTTTGTATTGACACCAACTTCTTTGTACAGTATATGCAAAGATTCTGCCATCTATAAGGGATATTTATTAGTCCTATATTTTAGTTTTATTAGACTTACAGAGTCTAGTCAGACTTGAACTTCATCAGATTTTGAAGTGTTTTATAAGCTATTAAACTGTGTCTGGTTATGTTTTATTTATTTATAAAACTGTTATATTTGAAATTTGATTCTGTGATAAGACAAACTTCTCTGTCTAAAAACTTTGTGATTTAAAAGTGATTCTGG
Organism: Thunnus thynnus; assembly: GCF_963924715.1. Classification (NCBI taxonomy): domain Eukaryota; kingdom Metazoa; phylum Chordata; class Actinopteri; order Scombriformes; family Scombridae; genus Thunnus; species Thunnus thynnus. The sequence continues at coordinate 28,397,994 of NC_089526.1, read as the reverse complement.
AAGAACCTACACCGGCTCTCACACTGCGACAAGCCTAATGCTTCATAACACCTTGTCATATGATACTCTGATATAATGCAATGGTTCAACAACCAGGCCTGGACTATGTTAGTTTGCTGACACTGAAATGCCACCAGTGATAGACTAGTGTTAACTGCTGGGTTTATAACATATAATTGGTTGTGTCGTCAGGCCGACGCTAACAGGAACAGTGATCACTGAGGTGAACTGGTGTTGACATGTGACAAAAGTCTCAGGCTATCTACTGTAACCTGATGTCGGGTCTAACAGTAGAGGATGGTGCTGTTTTTCCCTTCTCCCAAACATTCTACCTTCGTCTCATTTTTGTAATAATGCTTGTTTTATTTTTTCTTGCTGCAGTATACTTACTGTGGGGTCAGCGTTTTCCTCTGCTTACAGGCTGTGTGGTGCCAGTATTTCCCACTGCCTCAGGCTCTGTATTCCAGTAACAATGTCCGGCATCACACATCACCTATGTGGGCCCACGAGGGACCGCAATCGCATACATACGTGAATATGTCAAGTGTATGACAAAAATGTGAAAAATGCTGCACAGTATGCTCATTTTGTATACTTTCAAGTTGATTTTTAACCTGAAACCCTATCAGGTAGTAGTGACCCTGTTCACAACTGACCTGTGGGCAGCCTAAACATTTCTAATATGCATCCTGGGCTTGTACTTTGTATAGAATCAATGTCTACTGTAACTCTGAGAGCTGTAATGCTGTTTGCCTATTGTGTACCTTGTGTTTCTCAGTGCTACTAATGGAGCAACAAATGACCAGATTCAATAGAACCATTACACCTCTTAAATGGAACAGCGTTATTACTCATTAAAGTAAATCACAGCAGGTGTTTAACATTCTACAGTTGTGATTTCCATGCCAAACCAGTAACATCTTACACTAAAAGACTCAACCCATTACGCTAGTGATTAGAGCCAAATAGCGTCATTATTTTGTGATTGGAAACTTCAGGTGTCAAACTGTGCAAGTAAAATTATTCACGGTTGCAAAGTCAGTCTGAATTATTTAGCATGTGAATGTATTTGTGACTCAAAAGTACATCAACAGCAGGAATTATCCAGCATCACGCATACATCTCTGGACCTCTGACGTGTTTGTATGTTAGTACTACACGCCGATATAACTCTGCATCAAACTAGAGAAAGTGTGAGGTGTTGGAAAGAGAGAGGAAGCATGCAGAAGGTTATAGGTTGTCCTGACAGATGGTAACGCACGTAATGATGTAATGGGTAGCTTTGCTTCACAGACAGCCCCCGCCTCTCAAACCGCATGACCCACTTTACATTGAGGAGTTTCACAACCTAACTGATAATCCGTGTGAACGCCGCGCCGCAAACACACCCTTCTCCACTGTGAAAAACCAGAAAAAAGGCCCCGGTGGGAAATTGAAGCAAGATTAAGAGGCTTTTCCTCTCACACCAATGAGGAACTGGGTAGCTATTGGTTTAACGCTGGGGTGTTTTTTTTTTTTGTTTTTTTTTTATCTGGGTAAATAGGCTTCATCCTGAGCTATGATTGCACCAATCTCCATCTCCCCTGCAAGCAAAAAAGCTCATGAGCACCAGAGAGGAATGAGAGACGCTTGTCAACAAAGCCACCAGCTCTGACTGATTCCTATCTATGAGCAAACGCTTACACAAAGATGAATAGAGGGAGGCAAAAAATGAAGGAAAACAGACGCAGAGGCATTTTGTTTTCTACCCCGCTGTTGTGATCTGACCTGGGCCAGGAGGCAGTGGTATATTTGCAGCACTGCCAAACTGGCATCACTAAGATTATCCGACTCTACAGGGATCCACGTGGTTTGGCAAAGGATGCATAAACAACAGGAAATTTGGGGCTAAGTCAAAATACGCTTATCGCTCCCCTACTAAGAGGGATTAGACCTAGAAAAAAGGGGGCTGTGCTTGCATTGCCTTCTATTCCTCCTCTTTGCTTTGCTTCCCGTTCCTTGCCTTGCAGCAGCAACATAACACATTTTTTCAGAGAAGCAGTGTTTACATATAGCAGTAGATAGGGTGCTGTGCTATATAAAGCCCATAGGAGTAGGCTGGGTTGACGTCATAGTCAGTTACAGTGCTGGCAGCACAATGACCCGTCTGACAGTAATGATGCCTCACAGTCCCAATACTTTGAATGCTGCTTATGTAACTTTGAAAGAAAGGGGAGGGGGGAAATTATCATATTTTTTTTTTTATTATTACAAAAGAGCCTCATTTAGTGAAAACATAAGTTCCCTTCAGGTGAAGAAACATAAGAGATCAGTGACTAATGTTCAAGGACTTCATGTCTTTATCATGCTGTTGCAGGGAATTCAAGGTGGACATCTCTCCTCCAAAACTGCAAAAACAGCTAAGTTTGTATATTAAAGCTGCACAATATTTTATATGAACAATGACTCAAATGACTATGTGTGATCTGAAAGGGTCGCTCGTAGTGATGAGGCCACAGAGAATTATCACATGATTCAGCTCTACGGAGCGCTTTAGCGTCTTTTAACTCGATTTTACAGCCTGCAAATATTTGGTTCACTCTCACTGCTCCTATCATCATTGTTTCCAGCAGCAGCAGCAGAGGGCTGTTTTCAGTGAAAGAGATGATAAATCCACTGTGCACTACCTGCCCAGCAGACAGCAGCAACAGACAAAGCAAGTGACTAGTTGGTGCAAAGACATTTTTTTTCTTTTTTTTTTTTTTTAGGAGTTAGCAGAGGCCACAAAAGAGCTAAAAGAAGAGTGAATATTACACTTACATTTCTCAAGTGGCCAGAAACATAACTCCAAATGAATGCTTATGTTGCTCTGCTGGATGTGCAACTGTTTGCCAACATGTTTACTATAAGCATTTTACAAGATGATTAATATGTTAATGTTGTTTCTACAACTTGCTGAGCTGCCCCCATGTGACCAAAAACATCTATTATGGCTACTTTAAGAGATCAGTGATTACTCTTCATGTCTTAATCATGAAGAGCTGTTGGAGGGTATTCAGAAGGCAGATTAAGTTGTCATTGGAAATGTGCATTTCTGCCTTCCATAACTACAGGAACAGGGTTTTTTTTGGTATTATAAATATCCAACAGTACGTATATTTTACAGTATGTTGTTAGTAGGGAAATGGTGTTAATGGAGTCCTGTGGAGTTAAACTAACTAAAAGTTATGCTGTGTTGAATGCATTTCCTTCCTCAAAAAACATTTGCAAAGCCGATTTTTAAAGTATTTTAAATCCTGCATTGTTTACATCCATGTTTACTAGCATGCAGTCTTCCTCTTCCCTGCATTTGCTGGTGCATCGCTGCATTGCTTGGTGCATTACAGCCATTTGTAGATCATTGAAAGAGTGTGAAAACACTAACAGGACAGTGTATCACATCACAAGACAAGCAAAATGGGAGCCAACTCATATAGAAAACTGCTCCATAGCACTAGTAGAGGTCACAAACTCCACAGGAAACCTTTGATTACATGACAATGTAATTTTTGAATTTTTTCAGAATTATAGTGAAATAGCATTAGCATTAGCTAAATTAGTGTCCTCTCTATGTATATCCAGTCACAGGGCTGAGTATGGTTTGAAATTCTTTGATACAAGTGCTGTTAAGACACCTGAGGTCCACAACCAAGATGACACTTTCTATGATAACCATACTTTAAGGAATATAAAGAAATGTTAAATGCTGTGTAAACACAAAGCAGCCATTACTAGTATAAATTGCCAGTTAAATTATGAAGTTCAATACAAAGCCCTAGCCACTAGTCAGTTTGTCTCACAGCCTTATTTGATTCAATTATGAATGATAAAAACCAACAGGGCATTTTGTAATCCTCATGGTTGGAAACTCAGATGAGGACTCATTAAGTTTACATACAAGAACATGAGGAAATGTCTTCTAATTCAAAGGGAATGATCTCCACATTATCTCCTAATCATCTCTTGTCAACATCCTCTCTCCTTCACACCATCAATCAGACTCGTATCAAACTCCTATTTGAAATGGATTGCAGGGATTTCAATTCCTGCGCTCTCCAAGGCAGGCAATCATAACAAAACAATTGGACAACTGTGGACTAGCTTAAGCCTAATAAGAATGAGTCAGTCAGCGTCGAAACAGTCAGACTAAAGCTCTGCTGCTGATACTGACACACACAGAGAAAGAGGGCAACAACAACCTGTGGCCATGCATGTTAATGAGGCCCTCTGTTGCATCCCCAAGCCTAATGAAATACGGTTGGACCTCGGCGCTCTCTGCTCTACTGTTGGACACCTCCGCATAATGATGTATGGAGCTCTACGCCGCATTACGCTCATCTGCCCTTGCTAAATGCCAGAGCAGCAATTCTGTGTCAAAGGGTTGTGCGGCGGTTTTGACCAATGAGGCTTTAAACTTATGTTGCTGGCCTTTAACTGTTACTACTTTGATACAGAGGCAGTCTAACAGAGAGAAGGCTGAATGAACTGAAAAGTGATCACAGAGTAGCTGGGTGTATTGTGTGTGTTTTTACTGGAAAAACCACGACAAATTCTCATTCAGAGTTTGAACGCACTGTTTGAAAGCATCTGTAAAGTGCCTGTCCTTGAGCCGGATTTGAGCAATACAATCAAAAAGTGAAACGCGCCTCCCTTCTCCTTTATTAGTTATATAAGAGCCTTCGCATTACAGAGAAACAAGACGCACTGTTTCCTCGCTGAGTGGGTGTCCATATTGCATTCCCCCTCAGCAGGATATCTGGTTTGATGTGATTTTTCACTCCTGACACATCTCCTGTTCAGCAAATGCTTGTTTTTCTCATCTTTTTTGTATTCTTTGAGACCCTCAACATTCTTTTTGACTTTTTTTTTTGTCTCACTTTTTTTTTTGTTTCCTACTAGCGGAGGCAGACAGAGGCCAACTTCTGCAGCCTGGACGGATGGGAGAATAAAAAGATGAGAAGCTGTGTATGCGTGCGTGCATGTGTGTGTGCGTGCCTGTGTGCGTCAGTCTCTGTTGTTACACTGTAATCAGGGAGTGAGATCTGCCACTGAGACAAGACGGAACTACAGCGTACAACTAGGGAAACCTTTCAATGACCTTATGGCCGATTGCGATACAGTAGTGTTAGTTTATTTTGGTCGATGGTGGAAGAAGTATTCAGATCATTTACTTAACGACAAGTAGCAAAACTATAATTTATACTCCATTAGAGGCCAGTTATACATTTAAAATGTACTGAAGTTTAAGTACAGAAGTATTATTAGCAAAATGCACTTGAAGTTTAAAAACTGAAACAACTCATTGTCCAAAAATAGCCCCCTGTGAGTGTTGCATCTCTCATTTTTATGCTTTCCAACCCCATGTGTCATGTCACGCATTCCCCAGATTTATTTTATGACCTTTGAGGGGGCCCAACCCCTGGGTTGGGAACCACTGGACCGAACCACATAACCGTACATTAAGCAGTTAAAACTAACAACGCCTCAACCAGCTGCAAGAGTAAAATGCTTCTTATGCATTGATGCATCAGTATTAGCAATCTAACATCATATACGTATGTCAGTGACGGGGATATTTTCTGCGAGACAAAAAATATTTTGATACTTGTAAATATATTTTGATAATACTTCTGTACTTTTACTTAATTAGGATTTGTATGCAGGACTTTTACTTATAATGGAGTATTTTTACATCGTTGTATTGGTACTTTAACGTAGGTTACTACTTTTTCCAACACTGTGGAAAAGTGAGTGACAACAACAATAGCAACAGTGTACCAAAACCTGTGCTCCAATTTAAAATCTAGCCTGGCTGTGGGTTTAAAATAAATCCCCCAGACACCAGTTTGCACACTTAAATCAACCCTAAACTGATCACACACAGCATACACACAAAAACAATACCAGACGAAGACACCAGCACACATAATGCCTCACCAGCCAACCAGCCCTCGAGCTGTGTCTAATGATTTCTCCATCACTTAGCAGCATCTGCCAACAGTGTTGAACAGCTCCATTTTGATCAAAAACCAGTCCATAAATCAACAGTTCGGCTCATGAGCACGGCTGAGGGGAAAAAGGCCACTATTCATTTTCTAAAATGTATCAATATCACACAGAAACACCCCTCAGCCACGGCCTTTCACTTGACTAACAGAGGAATTATCTTAGCTGACACAAGGCGGGGAGGGAAAAGAGGAAAAGGAGAAAAAAAAAAATCCCTGCTCCATTATGTGTCTGGCTCTGACTCGGGGGCATGTTTTTCTCCCTCACTTTCTGGGTCTCTATGTATCACTCAAGCAGCAAAATACAGACATGTACAGGAAAAAAAGGATGCACACTTGCTCTCTTTGTCCCCATCTTGGTGACATACACAAACACACCCTGTCAGACTCAGCTGCTCAATCATACACAGCCTTCAGTGTTTAATACAGTGAGTATCCGCGGGGCCTTGGGACTGTTACTGCTGTTACTGCAGTCTTCCACTGTCCTCCTCCTCCTCCTCCTCCTCCTTCTCCTTCTCCTCCTCGTTGCTAGCCTCAGTCCTGCTCTCGCACTCTCATTTGCCGGGCTCTGGCGACAGGCAGCGACACGATTGGTCAGCAGAAGTAGTGGATGCAACGTCATGCCACTGTAGCTTGTGGTGGTGCAGAAACCAGAGATGTGTTGTGAGTATTGACAGTTTTCAGCAGCGCGTGGAGTATCATGTTAGGACATTACAGTTGGAAAGAGCAGGAGGGGCGGGCAAGACAGCAGAGATGAAAAGGAATGTTTTAATTATCACAGTTACTTGCTTACCATGTTGCATCTAATTTGTTAGAAAGAATCACATGCAGAGATATCTCACAGCAACAAAAGTGCATTTCTAGGGAATGTAATACAGTTTCCCAGAACCATTGACTACTACAATTAAAATAAATCTGAGACTACTGTAGAGACTATCTCATTAACTTGGTGTGAAATATTATATACTCTTATTTCCTTTCTTTCTGAGAGCGGTATGAAATTGTGTAATGCTCTAATTGACAAGCCTGTTAATTCCTAATAGGAAGGTTTCCTGGAAATAATTATGTAATTTACTTAAAGAGAAAATAGACAAGTTCAAGTTAGTTTAGTTTAAGTATGTGTATGGAGTTTCAAAGCAGTCACTGATGAACAGCTACATTTGAACCTAAATAAATATTCATTCAATGCATTATTACATATTTTAATATAGGGTTGCAACTAACTATTATTTTCACTATCAATTAATCTGTTGATTATTTAATTGATTAGTAGTTTGGTTCATAAAATGTCCGAAAACAGTCAAAAGTGTCGACCACTGTTTCTCAGAGCCCAAGGATGTGTCCTCAAATGTCTTGCTTTGTCCACCACAGTATACAACTTAAAGATATTCAGTTTACTGTCATAAAGGACTAAAGAAACCTGAGAATATTCACATTTGAGAAGCTGGAACCAGAGAAATTGAACTTTTTTTTTCTTACACTATTATCAAAATAGTTTGCGATTAATTTAATAGTTGGCAACTAATCAATTAATCATTGCAGCTCTACATTTTTCATGTTTAGCTGACCTGCTAGCATAACCTAAAAATTATAATTATTGGAATTAGTCTAATTATAGTGTACCATTTGAAAAGTGTCTCTATTTGATCTACATTAATGTCAAATTAAATAATTCTTTCCAGGAAACTTCAAGAACATTATTACACGTTTACTGTCCTTTAAAATCACACATTACTGAAGATTGACATCAATCTCATGTACCTGTGTGATAAATATGAAGCTGGGGTCTGGACACGGTTAGCCTAGCTTAACATAAACACTGGAGGCACAGAGAAAGTAGCTATCCGAAATAAATAAAAAATAAAATACACATAAGAGGAACTCTTATGCTTCATTATTTACAGTACAACAGTGTAGTATAATAGAGATAGTTTGGATTTTAGGGGGAACTCTGTGTTGAAGCTATTTCTTGCTAGCTATCTCCCCCTGCCTCCAGCTTTTAAGCTAAGCTAGGCTAAAAACATTTCAACTGCAGCTTCATAGGTAAGGTACATGATTTATATCAAGGAGTAAAAACCTCAGTAAGGGTGGACACTATCATATTTCATCTAACTGTAACATTAATGTTGATAGAATAATGCATGGATGCATGTATGATCTTAAGTGCAGTGAAAAAACTTCCTTTTAGTGTTAATTTGTTCAGTGTACTTGTCTATTTGTTGTTTTCCTAATTAGTCTATTTGGTTGTTGTTACAGTGTGGGCAGGAGGTTCAGTGATCTTGTGTGATGGATGCACCATTTTGGAAAGAGAGAAAATCAACAGAAAAGTTAACAAAAACAGCCCTCTCTCTCTTTCTCCTTTGCGTATGCCTGAAAGACAGATAAACAGACTGCTAGTGATATAAACATCCCATCTGACCCAGAGCAGAGGCGGTTGTGAAACCATGCTCATTTGTTGAAGCAGGAACCTTTGATTGGCTGCCCACTCTAATTAGCACAAAAAGTCCCTGCGCCAGACCCAAACCATCTCATTTGCACCATGTCCTTGAAACAAAGAAGAGCAGCCCCACTCGCTCTGTGTGGACAGACTCGGGCTCTACACATGAAGGACGCTACATGTCATCACTGGAAAAATGTCCTTGGAAAGACTAAGCCTTTTTTTTCCTATGGAGTACACCAGGATGCCCACCTCTCCAGTGCTGGCACCGCATGCTGCTCAAAAATATCTAAACTTTTACCTAGTTGCCATATCTTACAATGTGAAATGAATCTACAACATGTATAAAACTGAAAGACGTGTTTGTATTAATTAATTAATGTACATCTCACTACTGACTGATTTTTCCTTGTATGCTGCTTTGCTTTAAGATGTATACGATATTGAGCAAGGTTAATGATTTAACCCTAACCCCTTACTTATTCCTCTATGCCATATAGAGTCCCATTGTTGTTCAAAAGCAATCAAATAAATAAATAAATAAATATAAAACATCAGTGAGCCACACTGTTGCACTGGGTGACACGTTCCTTCATGAACATACCAAATGTGTATTAATCCACGGCTGAAAATAGTCCCAAACAAATACACAATTTCCTTCTGTTTGAGTAACTTTTGCTAAAAACTACAGTGCCCAGCTGTTTTAGGGAATTATTTAGCCTTTTTAAAATATGAAAGTATACATTCGTTTTACATCTTCAGTGGGTACAGATGGTGTTGAGTGCCACAGACAGGTTAGGGAAACTGGATAGAATGGCTAACATGTTGGTTTTGGTCATTTCAACATTTTTAAGTCAACACTTCAGTTATTATTGACTTCATTAGAGAGTGATTTTTTTCTATAGCTAACCTTGCTTCTTTATATTCATTTGAGCACTTTGGATAGATGGTGAAGTAAGCTTTTTTTATACCAGGTGCCTCAGTTAAACACAAGCTGGAAAGATAATGATTACTACTATCCGCTGCTCTGTCTGAATGCTGCACTATCTATAGATAAAAGATGCATGCACTGATTGTGTTCACCTTTTTGTCAGCCAGTGCTCTCACTTACACATCTGTTCATTGCAGTGTAGAACGCACTGACTGGCTGGAGGCACCAACATCTGTCAGCACTGGTGTCACTGGCACTGGCTGACCAGGTCACACAAATCCTGGATATTGTAAAGGGGGCATATTGATGTGGGTCAACTATAAATACGGATGTGTGCTCATGATCTTTGGTTTAAGGTGTCTCTGCTGGAGCTGCACTCAGGCCTGTTTTACACAGAAAGATGACGTGAGAGTATATGTGTGGCTGCAGTTACAGTGCCTGGATCCACCTTCCTCTCAGTCTCTCTTTTATGATTCAACTCCTTCTCTCTTCTCTTTCCTACTTTCTTCTCATCAGTCTTAATCCTCCCACAACACACATCTCTCTCCCTCCCTCCCTCTTCCCCTTATAGTCTGTTGGCAGGCTGTTTGGCTCAAGCTGGTCAACCTGATGGCCCTTTGCAGCAGGCACCATTGGCATCACTTGGCACATTCTGAAGCTCACTGAAATTCACTGGGCACACACTTGCTTACTCTAGTGTGATACAATTAAACTGATGTAAAAGTGGAAATGCAGAGGAAATGGGAGTTGTCTCATTGTCTTGTTTAAGAAATCGAACACAGTAATTTCCAAGATGCTGTTTTGCGTATCTGCTGTGTGTTCTCACAATCAAACTCAAAACTAACAGTGGACTTAATATAAGGTTAGCTGGTTTGTTCATATATAAATCCTGTAGACGATTAATGTGAAACACCAGAGGCTTTGGCAGGTACTTAACCTTTCAGTGAGAAAAGATGTAGGAGGACATAAGGAGTGTCAGAGGCTAGATCTACGTCTGCCAGAGAAAGAAGACGACAACAGCGGTAGACTGGTAGGAGAAAGAATAGCTCTTAAATGGAGAGTGACAGTTGAGACTGACATGGCAAATGAAGACGGAGCCTCCAGCAGGTCTCAGGGCAGCTGTCAATCACATCAAACTGCACTCTCACACCAAATCATTGCAGAAAGACTGTGGCCCACTCTTCAGACTCAGGATCCAAGTGCATGTGGTGCGCTCCAAATGGAATATTAAAATTAAATAGGTTGGTATTCATACACACACAAAAAAAAAACAAAAAAACCTGTGTTGCGTTCTGCTAATTTACCTGCTATTATTCAAACAAGGTGGGATGATGAAAAACTGTGTTTACACCATTTACTGTATATAATTAATATGAAAAAACCATGCTCCTATGCATTTGCATCTTGTTTTATCCCTCATAAAACTGCACTGAGCAACTTCTCACCTATTAATTGTCTGAAGTAAAAGTGAGAGATAAGTGCTTAAATTATTAAGAGTTTGTAAGACTTAATCACTCATATCTATGTAGCAGTAAACAGCATTCGCCTCTGACCTTCGTTATTTTTTTAAAATGGTGAAGAAAGCCTTATTGCAGCAGCATACACCATTTATTATGAGTGTGATGAGTGTGTGCATGTTAGAGTAGATTACATTTTTCATTTGACACATTTGGTAAGGAGCATAACCTGCCACCAACTGCACCCAGCACCTAAAAGTTAGCCTTTTTGAGCTAAAAGATGAAAACATTAAGCAACAAACGCTCGACTCCTGACATGTTTCAAAGACTGACTGAACAAAGACTTTACAGGTCATTTAGCAAGACCAAATAGACATTTATTTTATATATCTGGGAATAAATGTCACAGAGTTTGGTTTAAACGTGGGTTGGATCAATGCAACAGTAAATCAGGTTTGAAATTCCTCAAAGCCAATCAATGCATCCTGGAGGTGGAGCTTAAAATAGGTTTGATGGATGATGCTCCTGTACGGTCCTCTTGTTCTAATCTACATGACAACAAGCCTCATCACTGTGGATGTACAAGTTAAATGGCTGACAAGACACCATTAATGACTCCATTAAAACCAAAGATGTAAATGGAAGATGGACTAATTTATTCAGCGCTTTTATCCTACAAGCTTTACAATGCCTCACATTGACACAGGCACACACACTTAGGTTAATACATGGATGGTGTTGGGTTGCAATGCAGACTGTGGGCACGACTGTCACCTAACTGACCAAGACTAAACTTGACTGGATTGGATATGAAAGTAGAGAGCTTCTGACCGCTGTATGTGGTCTTAGCTGCATAGTGGTGATGATATAGCTGGAGGCAATGCTACTGTACATGTACATATGACAGACTTAAAATTAGTTTTTGAAACATATCTAAATGTATTTCTTACATGTGTTGTAATGAATTTTGCATCTTTTTTTGCTAGCAAGTTGAGTGTCACTTGTTGCACACTAGGGCTGTCACTTTTTATTTGAAATTCAAACTACAGTTCAAATGTGGGAAAAAATGATCTGTAATGATCTGCTGAAATTCAGAATTCACAGTATGTTTGACAAAATAATCTTACCTCAAAGTCCAGTAACAAGCTTTTCAGATCTTCATGGTCCATGATACTGATCTCTTGTCCTGTTGTTCTCAGTATATTAAGCTATTGTAGTTCTCTTCATTGATGCCAAGTAGAGGAAACTAGCGAGCCATAGTGAATGGATAATCTTGAAACTGAATCCTCCGAGAAATAGCCTTATGTCTGGAAGCACTTTGGATTCGACACCACAAGTGGAAAATGGTGGATAAAATTAAGGATGTTGGCTAACCAACAACAGATTTGAAATCCACCGCAGCAATGGCACAACAAATAAACAGGTCAATTTTACAAAATAGTTTAGGATTATGTTAGGTATGTTGTCTTGAAATTAATTCAAAATGATTAAAATGTCACTTCTTGACTGTTCAAATGTGATTTTCTTGAAAAAGTGACGGCCCTAGCGCACAGGCTCACGGAAATTAGCGACTCATCATGAAGCAGCACGTTCACATCTTACCAAGAGACTACAGGTTATCATGTGACTTATGGTGTCAGGGTATAAGCTGAACGAGACAGAAAGAGAGAGAAGATACGACTGATCTCTCCCGCCAGGCAGCACTTAGTGAACAGCCTGTCTTCCTGCCACAGGAGCCAACTAGCACCACGCAGGCAGCTACACTTGATATTCCCAGCACAGCTCAGCTCAAACGGGACATCTGTTAGCTTCCTGTAGCTCGGCCTCCATAAAACCACCTCCCTCACAATAAGGTATCATCAGAGAAATATGGAAAACTGCCCAGCTGCTTCTATATTAATTAGCAACACAAACTGATAGAATTCAGCTAAAGATAATATTTTACTGCCTGCCTTTTGGCCTGTAGGTGAATGAAGCTGTAGTGTTGTAGCATGTGTTTTGTTTTTAAGAGCAGGCAGGCCACCATGTTTAAGAATGATATCTTTATTCAGGATGCAGAGAGGTATGCAGATAGAGAGAGATTAGAGGATGGAAAGTGCCAGACCTGCATATCGATCCAACACCTATGCGGAGTGATCCTTTGAATTTGAGAGTCTGCTACCCTGCGGCTACAACAGACTGTACATCTGGTGCTTCAGGAGGTCTAGAGTGGATGCTGCTGACAGGTTTATCCAGTGCACACACCCTCTAATCTACTCCTCTGCTTCTAAGAAATGTTCAAATTGCTCCTCCTATGCTAGTCAGCATGCTGCCTCTCCTCGCGCTGCCCGTCTCTCGGCTCAATAAAAGGTTTTCAATTTGAACGGTGAACTCCAATTGGAGATGTCAGTCCATCAAAAGAACAATTGTCACCGTGGTGGACAGGGTTCTTGAGAAGAGAGATAAACCATTCACGTGCAAACATTACTATTTTCAAAGACTTGTGATTGCTCAAAATGACAGTGTTTGAGCGGGTGACGGAAAGAAAAGGGCCTCGCTCTCTTAACCTCTCGTCTCTCCAGTAACTGCTTTCCACATCACTTGCCTGCAATCACAAACCAGGCTGAAAATGAACTATTTTCAGGCCTCAGTACATTTCCCTTTGTGTTACAGATCCATACAGTAGGTATACATTGATAGACTATTCAAAAAACAAGCAATTCCAGCAAAAATGCGCTTAAAAGAAGCCAGAAGGCATTACTAACCATTGTCAGTAGAATGAACTGGAGCACAAAAACACTCAGAAGTGTTTGTGCATCAAAGAAAAAGCAAGAACTGCCTTGTAAACACAGTTAAAATGTGTTTTTATCACACCTCACTGACTACGTAGCAAGAAAACTCTACTCTCCAGGTGTATTAACTACAGTACAATTCATGCTGGTCTGTACACAGAGGCTAAACTGTTTTAGCTCCTACGTCAACAGTAAACAGTGAAACTGTGTGGGTGACCTGCTAGACAGATTAGTGATCCTCCTTGTGCACACAAACTCCGACACAGGCCTTTAGTTATGTATGTGCTGCATATCCATAGGCTTGTGACTCTAAATATGGCTGACAAACAGTTATTATCTGTGCTGCATTATCCTCGCCAATACCCATCCATCAACAAGCTAGACATAACTGCTCTGTATTTTTAGCCCCTAATGCTTCACTTTGAAACAGATGGATACTGTAGGACACTGGGGATAACAGGCCAGCTGTGGAGTGTTGATCTATATGCATGGGTGTTTGTGTACAGTAACTGCATATGGTTTTGTTTTGCTAGCTTTGTGACACCAACGCCTTTTGAAGATGACAGGAATAAAGATGTTCTCCATTGCAAGCTCCTTGCTCCTGTACTAGGGTGCATACTTGATTGTTCTATTAAGTTTCTGTCTTCAAACAATACCCAAATAACAATATCCATTACTAATAAAAAAAGGATGGGAGAAATAAAAGGCATTAAACACTTATAGCAAACTTACACAAAATAACAAAATAAATGTCTTGCAATACAAATCAATCAAGTTCAATACCTCAACCTACAGAGTAGTCTCAAAAGATGACCACAGAGGTGAACCTGCGCCTCTATGACACAGTCTTAACACAAATTTGAAAGTGGCACTCCGCCTATTTCACATGTGCACTTCAGTTTACTACTCATGGGGAGTACAAGTCAGACTGTGAAAACCGTTGTATAATGTCCTCTGTGACTCTGGAAGGAGCTGATGGAAGTTTTAAAAAATAACCCTAATGACATCAGCGGCCCAGATTTGCAGACTTTTATATACACTCATCGAGCACTTTATTAGGGACACCTGTGCAATGTAATGCAATATATGTTCATGAAGCTTGCACTTTTCCAGTTTTTGTTAATATTGTCAGAAAGATGATAATTCTATTTTATGTTTATTATTGAGGTTGTAGTGGGTGGTGGTGGTGTACTAGAGTGCATTATATTGATTCTAATATTTTGTCCTCCTCATTAACATACACAAGGGGGACATGTGCTCAAATTGGGGGAAAGTTGCATTATAATAAGTGTAGGATCTAGTGTTTTTGGAGCTTGACCCGTATTTAAAAGTCAGGATATTTCACCCTCTGCTGAATTGATTTTGATCCTTCTTTTTTAAATATGTCTCTCCTGCATACCCCCTAAATGTATGGGAAAGGCAATACTAAATCATAAATTATCCTTTTAAATTAAACTCCTATTAAAGTACTCTAGTTGTTTCTGTTGTTTTGTCCATGCACTGTAGGATTAGCATTTAGGTTTAGGATTAGAGCTAGGATTAGGTTTATTCTGGAGTAAGGGTCAAGGTTAAGCATGTGGAGTCTGGGAGGGTTATGGTTACAGGTTATGGATTAAATCAACAGTGGGAGGTATTCATGAGAAAAGCAGTAGGATGTGTGTCTGTTTGTTCAACAGTAACCTGTTGGCTGTTGAGCCACAGTTTCAAAGCTTACTGCACTACAAGAAGTCATCAAAAGGCATTGTGACGCACGACTTTGAGTCCCCATGAATTAAACAGTGAGTCTAGTCTTTCTCCTTTACTGGCCGCTGCTGATGGCTGCTGGTTGCAGCAGCAGTGTGTTGATGTGGAAGGCTGCAGCCACATTACAGCACAACTTCTGTCCCGTCCCCCCCCCCCCCCCAACATAAAATAACACAGCAAGCCTGTGGCCTGTCTTTGCTTTGTCCTTGTCGTGTTGACTCCCCCTCCCTCCACCGCCCTTTCCTTTCCTTCCTTCTCACCCCACGCCACCACCGCCGAGTGAGTGCCAGCCTGCCCCAGCTGGGTTTTTAGATGCGGGGAGTCGAGCACGGCGGGATGGAGCAACAACTTCTCTCGCTTTCTCGCTCTCTCTCACATTCTCTCTCTCCCCCAGAGCATCTTCTGCACCACTGCTCTGCCACCATTAATTCATCAGTGCAAATCTCCTGCAAACTTCCTAAACAAACAAGTGTGCTGACTTCTGCTCCTGAACCCACACACACACACACACACACACACACACACACACACACACAGGTCACACAAGTATAGACCTCCTCAGAAACCAAACACACACTCCCTGAGACGCTGCCCAACACACTGAAGGGTACTGTATTGATATCTGCTCCATGAGCTAAATGGAAACAGACAAACACAGCCTCTCTTTGTGTTTGACCTAATAGCTGCTGACATAAATAAATGTTTTCTGAATCAGTGCCCTCCAAAAATGGAATTGCAGATGTGAATGTGTTTAATGATAAGTTGCTAATGAGTTTATCCACTCTGTGATTCACATCTGTTTTGTTTACCTCACTCCACGGTGAAGCCCCTCAGGGAGCGTGCAGGCTAACACCAACGCTATCAGCTCCATCAAAAAGAATTGGGTAAACAAATCTCATGCTCTTTTGTGTACGGTGTTAATTTACAGTAGCTAATAACAATTTGGGAAGGTCCAACTGTTGGCTTTGCATGTCAGAGAAAAAAAAAAAAAAAAAAAAAAAAAGCAAGATGAAAGAACAGCATACAAATGTAGAAGGAGAATCAACAATCATACAGTTCCACTCAATTCCTGTAATTTTTACAGTTGCTGTTTTATCCACAGAGTTTAATGGCTTTACATGCGTCTAAAGAGCTGACTCCACACACACACACACGCAGCAAGTTGTTACCCCGGGGTTCAATGTTAATCACAACCGACAGAGAACAATGTAGCTGCCACATGCGTGACTTTCAAGGTGTGACCCCCCTCTTACACATGAACAAGCACATACTCACTGACATGTGAGAGCGTACACACCGCGACGTGTGGATCACTACTTGTTAATTCATATCTGTTAATCAACATACAGATGCTGCATAATTACAAGTGCAATAAAAAACATGCAATACATCCAACCATGAACTGTGCACTGATACTGTGCTGTATACCACATACTGTACAGTACAGCCAAAAAATACCAGCTGTGTCTCCTCTCCTTCCAGGTGATGCCCAGTGTCATCAATTACTTTCCTCACTGGGAACAGATGGTGCCGTTCGGTCAAACGGTCAAGAGGCGAGGACAAGAAGTGAGGAGTGCAAACATCACAGCTAATGCTGACTCTGCATGTGTGCGTACATGTATCTGCACAGAGGCATATGTCATGTTGGAGGAGTGGTTCATCTCAACAGATTTACTGTGGTGATCCCAGGCATCTTTGAGTATTTATGATCCCTGTGGACTTTACACATGCTGGTGTTCACATAACATACAGCATTAATGTTGCTAAAGTGATCACCATGCAGCTTCAGATGGATATTATTAAGCCACAGGAGTGTTACTTGTCAGTAAGTCAAGTGGTTGTAGAGTCCTCTCACATGTCGTGTTCACCCTGCATTTGGAAGGTGTCCTGAATTACAATGTTTTTCCCTTTTATGTGACACAGACTTGATTTGACATTCATATGTACACCATATCCATATCCTAAATCTTTAGCTAAATCCAGTACATGTATGACCTGTGGCCACGTGACTGAACTCTAAATTGTCAGATTATCTGGTTTTCATATAGCCCTCAGAGGGAAAGTGTCACATCTCTGGGTCTATTTGCCTGAAAAATATGGCAGATAGCGGACATTAGTGGATCACTGTACAATGCTGAGAGACACGTGGTCATATACCTTCGTCCTTCTCACACCCTCCCTCTCCCCTCCCAGAACTTTCATCAGACGGTCTATCTGGGCCACCAGGTTCTTGCCTACACTGAAACGTCATATCCACTTTTTCTGATCAAAGTGGATTAAAGGTACAGTGGTAAAGATTAGAAACATGTCCGGGAGTGCTCATTTCACTTGCTCTGCCAAGGCTCGGTCAACTGAGGTATCAGAGTGCATAGGTGGACATAGACCTACTTAACATCAGGGCACTAGGTCCTTACCAAAACATTAAGACCTAGATCCAATAAGGTGGCAATAATAAGGATCGAATGAAGATGGATAATTTGCCCTGGTTAATGTGTGGATTTACAGTACATGTGACCTGGGAACTTCAGTAATGGCGTCCTTGCAGGTTTAGTTCAGTCAGTAGTGGTAAAGTGTACTTCAAACGAACTAAGTTGGACATGTCTAAAGACAAAAGTGTTTATAACTGTTCCTAATGGCCACACCCAAAAGTCCAGGCAGAAAGCCTTCCATCGTATCCTCCACCTCGCTGCATACCACTACTTCTCAAATCTTCTTCCAAGATTTATTTGTTTTTTCTGTGTGTCTCTGCAGTCTAAATGTGATGCATCAAGTTACAAATGTGGACAACAGTGCACACTGTCTGAAGGTCTCCTCTCAAAAGCATTCATGGTCCTTGCACACACTAAAAGTGCCAGAGGTAGTTGTATGAAGAACAGCAAATAAGAGCTTGAGACAAAAGTTCAAACCCTGCCTCACTATACTTTCACATCTCTACACACCTGGACAATTGCTATGTAAAGTGGGCGTGAATTTCGGGAAGATTTGAATTAGAACATTAAAATTTGAGATCATTCTCTAAGATTGTGCTACATGTGTTTTGTTGCATGGCATTTTGCTCTAAAATATAGTTTATCTTGAAAAATGCACTCTTAGAATGAAATCTGGTATTTACAACAGACAATAAGCGTCCAGTAGCGAATTAACTACATTGGAAAGTTTGTGCCTCAGTTTCTTCCATGTTCATTGCGTTTCATCAGATTCTTCCTTTTCTGATTACTGTGAAAATATTCATGACTGGACATGACAGCTACTGGTATCAAGCACTCATGCCAAAAAAATAATGCTTCTCAGACAAACTGTTTCTCAAACAAACAAACATCTGTTTCTAAGTTTTATAACTACTCTGATCTTAAAAAGGCTAGCATGCATTATTGCTCTCAGTTGCTGGTGAGGCTGTACTGAAGCTTTACGATTATTTAGCCAGACGGTCCTTATTCTGTGTGATCATACAATAGCGGGGAACTGATCTTGCAAATGCATGATGTGTCTGTGAAAAGCTGGTGTGTAAAGTGACGCACAGCTCGTTCCACTTCAGAAGGCTTGTCATTGCAGCCTAATGACGACTGTACCATCTGGTGTCAAAAATCAGTGGGGTATTTTCAAATGGCCTATTAAGACGCTATAGCCACTGCTGAAAAATTACCTGCTCCTTGATGAATGCTTTCAGACACATCTCTGACAAACCCAATTGTTTCCACCACAATCCCAGTAAGCCTTTCAAATCTCTCCATTCTGCTCTCCAGGGAGGAAATGCCAGTGTTGTCGACTATGTCTTTTCATTTAGACATAAAACCCCTTTTTCCAATCCCCTAACAGAATCGATTGAAAGTGGTTCCCAAAGCACTATCAGAGAGGCTTTGGGCCTTGTTTGAAGAAAGAAAATTCAAGTATGCACCATAGTACTTAAGGAGTTTGCTATTAAATTGTTCAAAGCTCATGCTTTGGGAGAAGCTCTTACCAAAAAACTCCTTCCCATTAGTTCTCCTTTGATTTGCTTGATAAAGAGGCCCAATACAACAAATAGGCTTCTCTACTATTTCTCTTCAACAGTTTACATTTGCACGGCAAAATACCCGATTATGCTTGTAGCTTTCTCTCATTATGCTTTCCCTTCCTTCAAAACAAAACTCAATTTAAAATAAAGCTATTTTTTTAGACACCATTAGAGAGAGAAATTGCTTTTGGCTAAAACAGAGAATCCAGTGAAAAGAGTTGGTACATACCCAGCAGGTTTCAGAACAGGTTCCATTGACTCTTGTGCAGAGGAGATAATGGAATCGATCCCTCAAACTGCTTAACTTAAGCGTAGGAAATGGCCTGTCATGTGACCTTGTCCTCATTAGGAGAGTGGGGCACTGTGCTAATTTATTTACCCAATATAACCCAGAAGAGCAGAGACGCACAGACAGAACAAGGAGGAGGAGGAGGAGAGGGAGGCTTGAACTGGCCAAGCCGATTTGAGCCTGTTACTGATGCCTGAGCCAAGACCTGAGGGGTGGGAGGAGGAGGAGGAGAAGGTGAAGGAAGTATGTGTATGTGTGCAGGTACAGTGGATGGGATGACAGAAGAAAAGATTGAGATGGACAGGACAGAGAGGAAAAGGATGGAGGAAGCTGTCAAAGCAAGCAAGATAGACACAGAGACAGCAGGCCGGTAATGCAGAGGTAGCAAAGATAGGAGAAAAACATCCAGGCTCGGTGCGGATGGGATGGGAGTGTGTTATGTGCTGTGTTTTGCCTGGTCCTCGCTGTGTGTCCCGGGTGGCCACGCTCCAGGGGTGTGTCACTTTGGGTCTGTTCCAGGTGGTAAAAGCATAAGGGCTCCTGGTGGCGGAGATGTGCCACACTCAGCCATCTGGTGATGAGTCATTCTGTCTCTGCTCTTGTTTGCTCTGACTGGGCGCAAGATTGCAAGCCATCAATGTGGTTGTGTGTGTGTGTGTGTGTGTCTCCATAGCGCCCTATTTAATGTAATGGCAACTCAGCCAAGACACAGTCAGTAAAAGCTAAAAGCGTTCGTATCTGGATTCCATCTGCGATATGGTGATGAGAGAGGACTTGACAACTCATTTAATTTAGCAAGGCTATGACCCTCTAAAATGAAAGTCCTTGTGTATCCAACAGCATGCCTACCAGAAAGCATCATAAGTGTGGTATATATATATATATATATATATATAAATAAATCTCATTTAAACATTAGAAGCAGAGGCAGAAAATACGCTAACTGAAATTCTAATTTGGTAAAAATGATAAGTTCATGGAAGAAATGGAAAAAGATTGCAGCACAGCTTAAGATGCATCCACAGCACTGCAAATAAAATGTGCAATGTATGGGAGACAGGCTGGAGGCGATGCACACAGTAATCTCCCCAGTATTGTGCACGCCTGATGGCGGCATGCATGCTGCCTCCTAGATAGATGCAGCCAACTAACAGCCCTGCTCCTCTGTGACAGCTCCCCTCCTCCAGGCCAGAGCTAACCCAAATCTAGTTTTTTTTTCTCCTCCGCTTTACCCACAATCCCAGCCGAGGGTGGGACAGCGGGCACTCCACTCTCTCAAATCTCAGTACCATAGCTCATACAATTATCATGCTGGGGAAACTGGTTTAGCAGCCATACTTCTACTGCCCCCTATCCACCAACATGTAGCTTTACTTCACTGTACAGAAATTACATTAAATAGACCTACAGCTCTGGGGTTGAGGATACAGTACACTGCACTGTAGAAGTCACTCATCAATATATATATAAACTATGAATCGGATAGTAGAAGAGCCTGAATTCATATTGTATACAATAAGACTAATTTGGATCCCAAACTGAAAATTACCATTCAATTGGCTACAAAATACAATTTTAAGGATGATTAAATTACATACAAAAGTTACTTGAAAGAAAGAAGATTTTTTCAAAAATATTATGTTATATAACACTCTATAGGTTTGGTGTTTTATTGTTTTTGGGGATGTACTGTAGGAACTGAAGCTTATTCTACCATTTCAATTACTGTAAGTTGCTCTACAGGCACAAAATATAAAAGCAATCTTAAAGTTGAAGAATCCCTGCTCTATCTGTAGAAAAACAAATCCTATTAATATGACCTGACCACTGATCCTAGATCAGCGCTCCTATTGTGACAGTGTTTATAAGTATGGGTGCTGAACGGAGTCTGGCCTTGAGCTTGCTGTCCTATTTCATTACAACTGGATAGAGGAGAAACACATGCAGTACGTTGAGGTGCAGGGATTCAAAACCGAAAGCTTTTCAGAAAGAAAGGCTGGACACACAGGTCACAAAATGTCACATTGGTGTTCTGCGTTGAAACCTGCAGAGGTTAACATTTCTGTTAGTGCCACATCCATTTATTATTGTCAAGAAACTCAATAGCACCTGAGGCAAGAAAGAGATAAGAGTTGCTGGCTGACGACTCGCACAGTGAATCATAATTGGACTGATATCTTTCATATTTAGCAAATTAAGGATTCTGTTATGTCTCTATGAAAGTCATTCTAATCTCATAGAGCTGTAACTGTTTGGCAGCTGCGTAATATGTTTTGCTGAACTTATACTTATGTAAAATGAGACTGAATGAAACTTTGTAGATTAAGGCTAAGAGAAAATTGATACCAATGTTTACACACTAAAGCTACAGCTAGCAACTGATTTGTTTAGCTTAGCATAAAGACTGGAAACAGGGGGAAACAGCTAGCCTGGCTCTGTCCAAAGGTAAATATGTACAAACAAACAGAGCCAGGCTAGCCCTTTCTCCTGCTTCCAGTCTTTATGTTAAGCTAGGCTAACCGCCTGCCAGTTGTAACTTCATATTTAGCTCACACTCACAAATATCAATCTTCTCATATTACTTTCAGCAAGTATTTGAATAAGTATATGTACTACAATGTCGAAGTGTTCCTTTCAACAATTAGTGAAATTAGCTCAATATACTCATGCTTTTGTTTCTGAAGTGATCAGGCAGAAGTCATTGCCATAACCTTCAATTAAAATATGAATTTATTGGTGCTCACATGCCGAGTAATGCTGTTATACATCATTAACACTTTTCATACTGTAAAGAGCCAACAACAGACTGATAAAGCCAGTGAGATTGGATGGTAAAAGCGCACCATCTCCTTACAAATCAACTCTGCTGTCTTTATACTGGCTGTCACTAGCCTGTAAGAGAGTCATATGGCTCAGCAGTTTTTATGGCTGACTAAACCACAAGGCTCTTCGTCACTGCGAAACTCCTGCCAGAGAGCTGCAGAGAGCAGAATGAAGAGGTTGGGACAGTCTCAGGTCTCCATCTTCATGAGAAACACCACTCTCACCCTGAAATATTTTGGGTAATGAAACTCTGCCTGGCCCATCTGTATTCTGGCCTGTTTTGAGTTGGGCAGTGCATAATGATGTTTCTGAGCAGCCGGCGAAAAATGGCCGAGCTCTGTAATACCTTCCTGAGAGGCAAGCACTGCAGAATACTGATCTACCTGTCTGGATGTAAATACCTTTGTGGAGTGAGCTGTAAAAAAAGAGACTCAGACTCTGGTGAGAGAAAACAGATCATATCTGAAGAAATGCACCACAAGAACATTTATTGGTGCTAAGTTTTGATTTTACTGAGTGCAAGTATGATGAAATAGTCTCTAACTGGTCAAATGTACTGTGTATATGAGATGTCAAGTTGATAAAAAGGGGTATAAATAGAAAAACAAAGGCTCTTTTTGACCAAATAGACTTGTCATGTACACAAGGTAATGATTGAAAGTCCAACACTGAATCTATATATCATCCCATTGTTCTCTCTATATTATCTATCCATCCATTTCCTATATATCCTTTGCAGGGCCCGCGGGGTGTTGGAGCCTCCCCCAGCACACATTGGATGAACTCTCAACATTATAAAACAATCAAAAGTGATGCAGCCATTTTGTCCTCAGATGAACAAATGGCTGTAGTTTGGGATGCTTCTTCTTTAGGTACTCTGTGTTATAAAACTGCCTCATTTCAGAGAAAATCTTGTCAAATGGTGTAGTATAGTTGTAAAAGAGATGTCATATGTCATGTTATATGTAGTAATGGATATAATGGTTGACATACTGAAGCACACCACAGAGGATCTGTACACTAAAGAGCAGTTTGGAGTAATGATCAACAAAAGAAGTTTTAACTTGGTTTTCACAAGCTGTGCATGTCTCTTTTAGTTTTTTGAACACTTTGTGACACTAATATACATATAGCAATAAAATGTCAGAAAATAGTGAAAAATACCTTTTGTTATTAACTTTGCCCACAACCCAAAGTGAGGTCTTAAACTGTCTCATTTTGTCTCATTAACAGTCCAGATATTCAGTTACCATCATGTACAACAAAGAAAAGCATTAAATCTACTAGCAACTAGCAAATCTTTGGCATTTTTGCTTAAAAAAAATTACAAAAACAATCATTTGAGTAGTATTCAAAATAGTTGCTGATTAATTTGTCAATCGACTTATCGATTAATCGACTAATTGTTTCAGCTCTTAATTGATACTTAGTCTTCTGTTGTGTTTCTTTATTTTATTTTTATT